>NW_010159117.1:50287-50668 GCF_000695765.1 Mesitornis unicolor
ACTCTCCAGCATCATGCTCTAATAAACTTAATGTCGCAGCTTTAGCAGGCATTTCCTTAGCTATGCATTCACAGGAGTGCTCTGTGTACTTGCAGGAACTTTTAAGTTTTATCTCATGGGGGTCAAACTGAAATATCTATGTTTTGTATGCTTTTAGGGCACAAGCTTCCTTCACAGAAAAGTCCAAGTTGTTCAGAAATTTTGGGTAGATGTACATGCACTTTTGTTATTAAAGTGGGAACATGGAAAGAGCTTTGCTGTTGAAGCTAGTGTTGTTTTACTACACTTTTGTAGTACAGAAAATTCACGTTTCCTGGGTGAGACAGAGTGAAATAAAAGATTCTGCTCAGCTTACCCTCTTACAGGGTCATTTTTTCTCTG
>NW_010159117.1:50699-73306 GCF_000695765.1 Mesitornis unicolor
CTTACTGTGATCAGCTGGATTGAAAGAAACTCTGCCTAGTCCCTGTAGTTCTTAAGGAAAATTGTCCTCTCTGTCTGAGCTGCCTGTTCACTCTATGTGGCACCTATGAAAGCTTCTCCCTGCTTGCCAGACTCAGCTGCTCCCAAGGACCACTCAATCTTCTCACACTCCATAGGACAGGAGCAGACCCAGAGTGCAGCAGCCCAAACAAAGCTAAAAGATAGCCATAGTCCTTTACCAGGAAGTAACATCACACAGTCAAAAATACACAAAATCAAGATTCACTGGCCATTAAGCAAACCTCTCGAACTCACTTTCAGTTTAGTCTTCAGGACAAGAAATAGAGACTCAAACTTGCTCCCCCACTTCCTTTCTTTCAGCACAAAGACATCTCTGAAGATCTGCAAATCTTCTTTCATCCATGTTTTCTCCCTCAGATGTGTCTGTCCACCCCCTCCACCCCAGTCAACTTTCTTTAGCTCAGGCTGATTCCAGGATCAAAAACTGTCAGTTACAAAATCATTCTTCTCTTCTGAACTTCCATTTTCTTGCTCCCTTAGCTAACCAGAAGAATACTATTTTTTGTTGTAGAATTATTTTTTCTGCTAGGTTAGCTCCCCACAGCAGCTCATCACAGAATTGTAAGAATTATCATGCTGGCGTAGAGAGAAAGGGGGCAGAAACATGTGGCCAGGCATTTCTGAATACAAGAGTATCATGGGATCCTCTTCAGGAGACAGGAAAACATTAAATCAACTATGCTATGTTATAAAACCTTAATTACAGACCTTTGAATCTGCATTGATACTCCAGTTGGCCTACGTTCAGCTCTGCTCTAGATCCTAAATCTCAACCAAGAACATTGAGGGAAACTGGTTTCTCCTGCAGGTTCGTTATTGTTCTCAGTTCAGATCTACTCACTTTAATGACTGTAGCTCAAAGAAAGATCAATAGGCACTGCTCTGCCATATCTTAATACAATGCACACTAAGAGTCAGTCACAGAACACAGAGAATTCATAAAACCAAAGTGAATAAGTGATTGAAGAAAAGATCATTGCAATTCAAGGATGAGACAGCAGGGATGCTCTTCCTCAGTTTGCAGAGTTTTATTGCCATTTTTTGTTCTCTGCTCTTGCCACTGGGAAAGTAATATCATCCATGACAAATAAGTCTTAAAAATATTTTAAAACCCAATAATGTAAGTTTGGCACTTGAATTTGACAATGATATGGTTTAACATGGCAGATAAGGTGATTTAATAGACAGCTGACTCTGAAAGTCACAGTTCTCATGTCCATCCACTTGCAGAGTTTCCCTTCTACTGGCACACAAGCTTGTGTCTCTCAAATTAATGGTTCAAAGTGATAAGTCCAATGCTATTCACTTCTGTCTTTCTTGCTTTAGTTTTTGGTCAGTTTAGCGCTCTCAACCATCTCCACAGCTAAGTTGTGGGACTGGAATAAAAAAAGCAATGGGAGCCAGGCAGCTGTGGGCAGGAGATATGGTGACCAAGACTGCCTTCTTTGGCAGCAGCAAGCTTTTAGATCAACATCATAAGCATCAAACCACACCCTCACGTGAGGTTTTTTTACCAACAGATGATTTTCTCAGGACCTAACAAAAAAGGGGTCACAACAATCATTATCAAACAGCTAATAAAGGCTTCAAAAACAAGAAAAAAAAGCTGTCAAAGGAATAGTTACAGCTGGTGAGTTACTGGGGTCATAAAATGATTCTTCTCAAGAGTAAAATGAGAGCTTGGTTCCCTCCACAGAGGAGAACCATCTAACTAGGTTATCTGTGAGAGCTGTTTATCAGGCACATAGGCCTGGCAGGCAAGGGGGACTGTAAAGACAGTCCCTGGCATTCAGAAGAGATTCTGACCAACAAACTGCTTTTCACTCGAATTCAACAATACAGCAAGTTCTGCTAATTCAGAATAACTGTTTGAAGCACAGGAACTGGTAAGTGTCCAGCCTTCCTTTTCTTGAGTCACTGAAAAATCAAACTTCTCATGCAGAAATACATACAATTTGATAGTGGGGGGAGGAGAGAAAGAGAGATAGCTCTATCAGTCCCATTTGCAATAGCCTCTGAAAAAATAATCAGTATCTGAAATGTCCAGTTTGAACTTCTCTTGCTAAAATAAAAAAATAGAACTTGACGAGAGTTCTGATTTTATTTTCATCTTATTTCAATACACTTTCCTATCTCTGACAGATTAAATACATGAAGTTCCAACAGATAAATGAAAGTTTTTCCAGCTAAACATTCATACCTTATATTCAGCACTCCAAATACTAGACAAAATTTAAAAAGCATTTTTCTCAACACTAATTCTTAAGAGTCAGCTCATGAAAGTTGGAGGCTCAGGATTTATTCCTACAGACTTCCAGACTTTGACCATTAACACATGACAAAATTCTGCAGCTCAGCAGTTCAATATTGTGCTGCCCTGTCCCATGGTTTGCTTATAGCAGAGTTTTGGCTCTTGTGCAACTGGGCAGTCTTAAACAAGTCCCTCCACCACGCCCAGGTCTAACCAATGTAGATGATTTTGGAACAATCTACAACATGGAAACTATTATGCATATTAAAAAAAACCCACCAAAAAAACCAACTTAAAAAATAAAGTCCACTAAAAAAAGGGCAGTAAAGCCATACTGGCATAGAGTACTAAGTAAATTAATGTATCATCCTAGTTTCACTAGACAAGCTGTATTTGAACATGAGAAAGAAACAACAGTAGCCAGAGATTCAATGAAAGCCAAGCATTGTAATTTTTGGACTAGAAATCCTTATAAACCCCAAGAATATAATAGATTCAGTGGAACATCTTTGACTTTAGACCGTAGCAGATTTAAGTATAAAAGAAAATATTAACTTCATAAGTGACTTGCAGGAAAAAGGAATCTTATTTTTTTGTTTATTGGCTGCATGAGTCAATGCAGATTTTCAGATGACAACAATTTATTTGGAACTATATGGTCAAAAGAACACTTTGCTTGGAGAATCATAATCAAAGTTGATAATAATACCACCACCACCACAAGAATCATCCCGAGAGATGAAAGTAAAAGAATGAAAATCTTGCAAAAATATTCCCAGCAATAAAACATCGGACTTAATCCATAGCATAGTGACTCAAAGCTTAGAGGCATGGGGTTATGAGCAATCTGGTGTACTGAAGCATCACAGAGAGACATTTGCATCTGTGTCTCTCTAACTGAAATAGCATCAAGCATCACATTGGCTGAACTAAGGGAAAATCACATTGCACAGCTTCCAGTGCCATCACAGTTTGCTTGCTACTAGTGCCCAAGTCAAGATATATAGGTTAGGCTACATTGGTATAGCTAAGGCATACTGCAGTCTGCAAAGTAGGCAATTCCTCTTCACACCTGCAAGAATGCTTGACACAGTCAAGCATTACACTCCTATTATCAAAGAGAAATGAACAAGAATCAACCTTTTTCTCCTCTTACAAATGCAAAGACGAGTGTCAGATTCCATATGCCACGTACTTTCTGTCAGACAGGGGCAAGGTCCTTGTTTGGACAGGCTCTTCACTTGCACACACCAGGCAGCTCAGCCACTTACATGAGACTTTTCTACTGTGGATCTAGTTACTATATAAATCTTTACGACCTCAGTACTAAACCCAATGCCCTCTTTGAAAAGCTCAGCTTTAACAACATCTACAGCAGTAAGAAGGCTTCTTTAATACAGTGATGAGATCTAGCATAAGAGGAGACCACCACTTCCCTATATGCCTCTTTGACGTATTTCTGAAAAACAGAAACCAAACTTGCTACCATGCCACTGGTCTCAAGTACTTAAGTGTAGCAGCATCCCCTAAGCCTTCTGTAGTGCTTCATAACCCCACTATTAACTCCCAACAAAATTCTTGATTAAAAGCAAGCCTTTTATGCTACATAAGCATGCATGAACCCCTGGATTTTGCTGGTGTTCCAATAGCTCAACCTTTGCACAATTCCTCCAGTTAAAAAAACCAAATGTACTCCAGCTTCATCTGCCCTTTCAATATGAACTCAAATTGCAGCAGTAAGCTTAGCCTAGCCATTATTCACACTTTTACCAGTACAAACTTTAACATGCTGGATTCTGCCTGCACCAGACCCTACTTTGTCCCTGCAAAAAACTAAGCTGGAGTTCTTAAAATCACAGGTTATGTTTATATTTGCAAATTTAGCAATGGTTGGGCACACCTGAGTTTACTAGACTGTAATAATCTACACTATAGAAGTGTAGCATCTCCTCTGCTCTCACAAACACTTCCTAGAAATGGTCCAGGAGTTGGGACATACCAGGTACAGGTTCCAGAGGCCACCCGATGCCACCTTACAATAGAAGCTCAGAGCACAGATGGGGACCATCCTGTGCCACTCAACTTTAAAGTCAAAGGAGACATTCAGCTGTAGATTAGCCTCTCACACACTTATTTCACCTACCAATGCAACCATGGCTTTCACAATAGGATGGAGAGCCTTTCCTGAAGGTAACATTGAAGCTTAATCTGTTCCATACCTTATTCCACCGGGTTGTATAAAATCTACCAATAAGCCTTACTTTTTAACCATTCCTGTGTCCTAAACCATAATCTTAATTGTCATCCTAGCCTTAATGAAACCCCAGTAAAATTTATTTAATGCAGAATGCATCCTGGTACTAAAGGATGCAGAGACACACCAAGACCTTTAACCTCATTCCAACCTATCTCCAATCTCAGTGTGAATCCCAGTTTAATCCCAACTCAGTTACCCATACACAAAGCAGTACAGATTGGAGGTCTAACAGATGTGTCAGCACTCAAAGCCCTGATCTTGCAAGATTTAGCTGTACACCTACCTTTTCCAGACTTCTTACCCAGAACACTAATCCTACCCCCAGGCTGAACAGTAACCTGATAACCACACTGCCAGCAAAATTAACAGTAAGGGGCAGAACTTGACCGGAAGCATCCTTCAAACTATCCCAATGGGCCTTCTTCTAGTCAGGTCATAACCCTATCTCTTGCCATATAGCATTAATTCAAATTCAGCTTGGTAACAGAGCTATGCCTGTATCATTCAATCTTGTCAGTACTAATCCATAGCCCAGTCACATGTTCCTCACATAGCAGCCAGCAAGAAAATAAGATCTTCAACTCATCTTGTCTCAAAACCGTCTCAAACCTAACCCCAGCCAAAAGCACGGTCTAGTGACATTAAAATAAAAATAGGAAAGCTTTTTTGCCCATTTTGCTAATTAATATGTCAGAGCTCATAAAGAAAGACTCATCAGCTTTTCTCCAGCACTGCATCATCTGAAAGAGCTGTGTCAGCAGAGACCTCAGCAGACAGTCAATACATACTAAAAGTGTTCTAAGCAGTAAATCACAACACACACAAAAAGAATTTAAGAAAAAAATAAAAATAGCTGCAAAGAATTCAGTACTCAATTTCAATATCTGATATAAATCAGGTTATATTCGATGTACAATAGCCTTGCCTTTCCTTATGAAGTGTACCCTCACAGCTGTCCTGGAACGGCTTTTCTACAAAGCTAGGAGTTTACAAAAAGCTGAGCTAAAGTTTGCTGATTTTTCATCTTTGTGAATTTTCAGGGATCTTTTCTGCTTTATGATAGAGACACCACTTGTCTGCTTCTCATTCTCATCATTGAAACCAAGTTTAGGCAATGCAGACACACCACTGCCAAGTGCGCAGGAAGCTTACAGAGGACAAAATGCTCCTTAGAGGATTTGGAGAGGATGCCTTGCACACACACACTCTGGACCATGGTCTTTTCCAGAAAGGGCCGAGCAGGCTGCATCAATACATCCCTCCAGTGCTTTTGCCAGTGATATTGTGGAAAAAATTTGCAACACTAAGAACACCTGTAAGCACTGCAGGAGTCTCCCATCCGGCAGGATGAAGCACAGGCAAGCTATGAGAACCAGAACTGACACGTGCATTTCTGTGAGGGTGGAATACAGGAACAAGTCTCCAGTCATCTTTCCACAGAACATGCTTACAAGCTCAGGATGTGTCCAGACACACTTCTAAAAATCAAATCTACTTTTTAAGAAAAAAAAAACAAACAACAAACTGCTGTTTGTGGGTGCAATATGCAAAGAGACAGAAAGATGGGGCTGCAGCTACAGATCCTTCTAATGCCTTGGTCTTCTGCAGATTTGTGGTAACACTTTTTGAAATGAATACATCTTACTAACTCCTGCTGCTGCTCAGAACATGTAATATGCGAGGGATACAGTAGCTATACCAAAAGCTGAGATGAAATGCTTGAAGAGCCACTGCCCCAGAAGGAATAGAAAGGATATTTCCCTAGAGAGACTCACTCAACTGCATATTTCATAGAACAAGTCATGTTGAAGGAGAGAAGGGATAATTGCATTGACTGTTAGTAGGTGATAATTAATTCTGTAGAGAAATATGTTTAATTTCCTGAAGTCTGGGATAGGATGGAAACTCTTCGTTCTGTAATGAGAAAATAACGGTGTTTTGCTCCCAGCATAAGAAGCTGTATTGTCTCCCTTAGCGTGTTCTTGAAAAAAGGTACCTATAGGAAGGTAGCACAATGAACAATGTTAAAACAAGAGTTCTGTGATGTGACTCAATGCCAGAAGATGCATATTTAATTCTAAAAAGCAGTAAAAAGGGACCAGAGAAAAAGAACAGCATGTTCTTGAATAAACCTTTAAAATAAATATTTGAATGAAACAATGAGAAAATTAAAACTGCTGCTAGATTGTCTTTATGAAGGTTTAGGAAATTGAAAACAGAGAGGGAGAAACATTTTTCAACAGTAACTGAACAGTATTTAAAGTGGACAGAACCAAGAAAAATCTTGTACACTCCTAACCTTCTCAGAAGTTAGCTAGTTTCTTTTATTCTGAAAGGAGAAAAATAGAGACAACCCGTACGATCTTTGTATCTATTCCTTAGGTGATCTGTTGACCACTGATTTTAGTCTAGGAAAAAAGATCTTAGGTACATGTAAGAGGTCTGTGAAGGATAAGTAAAGCAAACATGCCACAGTTCAATAAGCATGCATCTACATTTTCATATAAAATTCGTAGGTGTCTTCAAACAGAAAAATTTTCAAAGCCATGGTTTTCAAGAATCTGAAGAAGTGTGCAGAAGAAAGATCAAATGCTGCTAAAAGTGATATTATAAAGCTTAATGTACCTATAACAACAGATTGCCAAAGAGTTATGATCTCACCAGGCTTCCTTCCAATATTCTTTGATAGCAGCGAATTCCACTGATCTTTGGAAAACGGCATAATGCTGCAAAGTTTGTAGTAATTTTTCTGCACAGGAAAAATCTCAAGGGCAACACCCCAAGCCTCTTCAAGTTGACAAGATCACTTCTTTGAAGTTTTCACATTCCCAAAACAAAAGTTAAAATCTTTTTTTTTTTCTCCCCAGAACTGGTAATGTTACAAGACACATGAACTATCCTCTTGATTCAGAAAGAGAATCCAAGAAGTTCACAGACTTAGGAAAGATGCCAGAAAAATGTAAAAAGAATTTCTCTAAGTTCAGGAAAAGGTCTTCAGATAAGGAAAATCCACACCAGAGAACTAAAGAAGGACGCTCAGTTGCACAGAGAAGGAATACCATAAACAATCAGGAATCTCATAGCTGACCTCCCTTTACATGAATTTGGCTTTTCAGTTCTGACAAAGGAGTGGAAAACTGCAATGTGCAATCACACTACAAAGGGGCACCCTGAAACTTCAGGGTTTTCTAACATCAGAAAAGACTGCTGAATAACTTTGGTTTTCTAGAAAGCTTAAGGTTTCTTATGTCAGCTTATCCATGGCTTGTGAAAAATTACAATCTTATGTGACATTTCCTTACAAGTTCTTATAATACAAGAACTACAAGTTGTGCACTACCGTGGTGTAGTTTGCAGAACTTACTAAATAAGAGGGTACAGTAATAAGAGCAGCACGGACTAAATTTTTTCTTACTATGGCCTGAAAAGTTTAACAAAAAAGAAATTATTTCTACTGTACACACACAATGAAAGGAAAAAACCTGACATTCTTTTTTTAATCTATAGATTATTTTTTTTTAGTGTTATCTTCTATATTCCTAATAACAGAAGTGTAACTCGGAGCAAGGAGAAAAAGCAAGCAATATTTAGATTTTTCGAAATGTATACTGTTTAGGTCTCCACACTCCAAAAGATACATTGCACTTGCCCTTATTTGAAAGGGCATCTTCTTCAGTTTATAACACCTGCACTGAAAAAAAATTTACAGCTATTCCTGCAAATGACTCAGCAACATACACTGCCTGGCAAAGAACAATCCCTAAGTCATCACTGTACAACTTGGGGGTCAGTGCATACAAAGTAATGTAATTTGCAGCTCTTTTAGTCACCACAGTTTCTGTAAGCTGATATTATTTACTGCACATGCTTTCAAGTTGCTGACTTTTCCTCCAAAATAGGAGAACAGCTTACCCGATCTGTGTCCGGCCAACAAACCAACTTTGCTTTCATCTGCCACTGGAGGAATAAAAGAAAAGACACAAAGATCAGAAACTTATTTAAATTCACAAGCCTTTGAAACACTGTCAAATTATTTCAGACACATAGCATCCTAAATCTTTAAATTACAATTGTTTGTAAAAAGCCTTTTTTTTTTTCCTAATCTACTTGGGGTGCTTCAAAGCCCAAATATCTGAATCAAAGCCCACTGAAACCAATAAAAGGGCTACCAGCAGTCCTTGTGGGTTACAGATCAGGACCTCAGCACTTACACACTCAAAACTGAGTTGTCAGAAGAGCAATTGCATTTGTAAATAACTCATCCTGCCAGACAAATCACAGGGCATAGGAGAGTTGTAACATTCTCAGATCAAAGACCACAGCTGGTAAAGAGAATCCAGATGTGGAAAATTTCCCATCTGCAAGACATCTCAGTGACTCACAGGACCCTCTGCGGACAGTGAGGTCTCCCAAAACCTGATCTTTTGGAAGGCTCATGCTTTTTTGTATCCTATAACTTATTTTATCTGTAAACTGCACCTTTGTAGTATTTCACAGCATCTTATAAAGATGTTTACATTAGCAAAAGTTTGCAAGCAGACCAGGGGAGGACTGAATGAAAGAAAAGTCATAATTTTTCTTCAGTAACTGTACTTCAGTTTATTATCATATATCTCAAAAAACTAATTAAAACACTCTCCCAGAGGGCTGAGGGGAAGAAACAATCACCATTTCTTAAAATGAGTTCTATGCAAAGAAATAGTGTTAATGTAATGTTAGGGATGATAAAACAAGCACAGGAAATGAATGTTAGGGTTGAAAGCTTATCCTTCAACCCTGCCTGCCCAAGCACTCCCTTATATTATGCCTTAAAATGTGATCTCTTCATAGGATAAAATGTCAAGTCATACCAAAAATACTATAAACGGGAGCTTACAGAAGTTTTGCATAGTAGTAATCAGAAAAAGTTTACATACAGGGTTATCTGCAATGATACAGCAATGTACTATTTTCTACCCTGGAAAGAGCAGCGCAGCAGTTATGGACAGTTAGCAACTACTGGAAAAATAATCACAACAAGTGTTTTCTTACTTTTAGGGAAGCTTTTGCTCCCAAAACCCAGCATCAGGATTGGGATTCACAATTTAAATAATGAATCCACAACTGTCTGATGTATTTCTTCTCCACCTTTGTAATCTGATTATCAGTAAGAGTGACATAGTGCAGTTTTGTTGTGGGACACAGATGCTAATAAAGCAAGATACTCTTTGCAGTGTTATGCAGAGATGGTACAAAACAAAATAGCAGCGGGGCTAATCAAAATCAGAAGTGCAACCAAAATTCAAGGCAGTTCTGTACTCCTTGTCCTTTAACCTTTCCTTCTAGGTTTTTCTAGTCCCTGGAAATTATAACTATTTATCTCCTGGCTATGCAGTTTGATCCTATAATGGGAAGTGACCAAACAAGTATTTGCAATAAAGATAGCTCAAACTCCTTTTCCTTCTCCCTCCCCTCAAATTTACCTCTAAACAGAAGAATCATGGAAAACTTTAGTCCCCAAAGTTATTGTTTTGACAAGTTATGATTGTATGAAAACACGGGATTATAACAGAAACTGATTTGCAACATTAATTATAGCAGTCACTAATGACAACCACTATAATATATGATAATTACTTGGAGTAGGTTATGTTACAGTACATAGGAGCTTTAAAAAATAGATACCAAGGTCTATAGCATTTTTTTAAAACTATGCTGATGACTTGGTTTGCCTGAAACTAAGTTTTAAATTATTAAAAGGGATAAATCCATTTAACTTAATCATACTTTACACACCAGCTTCACACACAAAAATTAGATTTTAATACTGGAGGGAAAAGGGAAGAATAAAATGATCAGAAAATGAAAAATAATCTTAGCAGAATACAAGGCTAGCATTATGAGTTTAAGCACACATACACAAAAATTGGGAAAAGCAAAAATTAAAGTTTTATATCAAAGTTTGAGCAAAGTATGTGTGTCTCTCCACAGGGTAATTTCCATTTTATGGGATATTAAGCTCAGGCAGTGACTTCTAGGCTGGGTATCTTTCATAGACGGAACAGGGGTGCCACAGACAAGTTGGTTGGATGAGAATTCCATTCCTTCCCTTGTTTCTCCTCCAAACAAGGAGAAGATGTCAGAAAAGAAAGGAAAGGCAAATGGGAGACAAATACTTGGCATACCAAAGCTGAAAACTTTGTAACTGAAGATTTCATTTAAAAAGTATGTAAGATGTCCTGTTCCACACATCAGCATTTGAAAACACTGCTCTACATGACGTTAAAAATTCATACAATCATTGAGTTACGACAAAAATAGTACCTCTCTGGCTATCTTCCTTGGCTTTCGAAAAAAGCAAGAGCTAAGTGGAAATTTCTAAGAGTTTACTAGCGTTGGCCTATTTTAGCAGAAAGGCACCTGAAAGATTTTTAACAGGGAAAAAATACTGTCTACTCTTAAAACTCAAGTAAAAAAAATAATTATTTTTATACTGCAGCACTAAAAAGTAATTACATTGCAGCTAACTATGAAAAATTTCAGCTCAAGAGAATCACACTTGGGAATGCGCAGTGCCAGACTGGAATATATCAGGGAAACATTTATTACAAAATTTCAACTGTAACTATTTTTATGAGAACATTAGAAATATTATATATTCTTAAGCTAGAATTGTTAAATACAAAACATTTTTAAAAAATGAAACCACTTAATCTGGGGACAGTAAACACAAAACTCCAACAAAAATCTGGGAAGATCAAAGCAAGGGAGTAAATACATTCACAAACAACGTGAAATTTCTCCTTAACTTATAAATCAATTACTTCACATTTTGAAATGTCCCTGGAACTCCAGGGGATGTTAGCTCATGAAGTTTTTAATGTTTATCAGTATAGAACATGCTAGCTCTTTTAAAATAACATCTGTAAGTTAGGAACTGCATTTTCACCAAAGAAGCTAGTTACGTGCTCTTTGTCAATACTCAAAGCAATTGCTGAAATAAAAGTGACAGAAGTTCCATAGCTATTTAACAAAAGCATTTGGGGGACTAGCAAGACCACAGATTTTGAAAGACAGAATATTACAAAAACAAGCAAATCCTTCCAGTTGATATTGAACAACTAACAGTTACTTTGTTCTTTTATTTTAAACTACGACAACAACCACAACAAACGGTAAAAACTCGAACCCTCTATGCCATGTATAATCAAACGTATTACAATTTCCTTTGGTAAGATTCTGAAATGCTGGTTTGCTTTAAGAAAATAAGTAGCATTCTTCAGCAAAAACACCCAACAACACATTCATGTCTTCCCACATAACCTTTTGATTGCCATTTTTGTGCCCTACTCAAGATAACCAAGGTAGCCATTTTATTTGAATTGCATGATTTTCAATGGTTTGGTACCCAACAAGCTTTCTGTACTGTCTCAAAGTGTGCATCAAAATGGGTCTGGGTTTATGAAGGTCAAGCTACTTCCCAACTGTGGTTTAGAGAAGCACAAATTAATACTGCTGCCAATCATGATAACCAATTTTCCTCCTTTTGCCCAGTTCAATCACTGTACCATAGTATTATTTTTCCCCAAAACAAAGAGTTACTACTATTCACAAGATACAGGGTCCTATTATTCAACTTAGTGCCTCTTTTCTGAAGGATCAGTTTTGCACATTGACTAAAAGCTACTTAAAATCTGGTAAATGTGTGAAAATTACTTGTGTTTCTGCTGGACAAACTGACACATACCTTTGAAGACCAGCTGCAGTTCTGCACTCAGAAAGGAAGCAAACAAGGATTAAAATTACAATTAATGAGAAATAATAAGAAAAGAGACTGAAACATCAAAGAATTTCCTAGAAAACAAATTTACTAATGCCTTTATTAGTCTATAAGAAGCCCAATATAAAATTTATCATATGTTAATCAACTAACAAGGGCTGTATTCCCAAACCGTATGTACAAATGATATTTCCATGCTTTTTAGAATCCATCAGTTTCTATGGTATAAACACATGACAATAAAGCAAAGCTACAAAGTGATCACTGTTTTTTCTGCTGAACTGTATCCTTATCCAGCCTTTTCATCATAATGAGGGCATTGCTGCATCATCAATTCATTTTAGTCAATGACAGAGCTGATGACATAATTCTCCTGCCATTTTTATTTTCCTGGTGAAGCATTTCACCATCTAGGAGCAGGATAAATCACTCAGAGAAATTGTGTCAAATGTTGGCTCACAACCATCACTTAGAAAATGCTGCGTTCTAGGTTTGCCCAGTAGTACTGCGTATAAAGACCACAGGTTTTTATACTAAAATTCACAGGAGCAATAAAATGTGTGAATTACGATGGGTAAACTTACACTGTCTTAAAATATTTTCCTTCAGTAATTCCCCCTCCTCCCCTCTCCAGTGACAGTGAAGCTTCACATAAGGGCCTCATCTATTCTGTTCTCGAGTCACCTGGTTATCCACCAGCTACTCATTCTCGAAGGATTATTAGCCCTTGACAGATTCCTTTTCACTTCAATGTTGAAAAGCAGCGAGACCTGCAAAAAGCCTGCAAGAGGCCCAAGGATAAATTATACTCATGTGGTAAAAAAGGTAAACCTTTTCCAAAATGGCATCTAACACAACATTTGGGATGCCCTGTTCAGTACATTCAAAGACAGGAATAAATCACATCCAAACCAAGATTTTGGATTCTTTTTCTCACTTGTATAAGGTTTTGTCTAATTAGATTTTTTTAGAACTTATTTAATACTTCAATTCAATTATATGCAGAGAAGGTCCCCAAGGGATGTACCTTGAGTGTCAGCACATGAGAATGAAAATGCCTAAGTTTGCATTCACTATTACTACTACTTGTTGAAGAGCCAGCAGTACAGTTGATGCTGTCCTCTGAACACGTGTACCTTTAAATGGAAGGTTTTCTCCTGGCAGAAAATGACATTGTTTTACAATATCCCAGCCAGCGGGAAATAAATTTATTCACTTTCTTCTAGTGGCACAACAACTACTGATTCTTGAAGGTAAAACTGCTAATTGAGGCCATCACAGCTTCTTTTACATTTTGTTATCGTCTCTAATCCTTTCTCACCTCTGTTCCAGAGAAACTGTACTGGGCTAAAACTGATCCAACTCCCCTGCTACACATCTCCCACGTGTCATTAACATTTCTTCCAAACTCCTAGGGTTAAACCACAAGTTCCTAATCTAATCTGTCATTCACTGGTTGAAAACATTGATAGGGAACAGATTTAAGACAAAGTGTAGTGAACAGACTTATAACAAAGTGTTCTTAAGAGTTACTTCATTATCATCTGTACTTACTTTCTCGCCGTAGCTATACATTAACTTAATTGCTATTTTCTCCCTCTAACACTTTAATAATCTAAGTGCATTAACAGATCAACTCACTTCAAACTTACACTAAAGCAGCATAAGAAACTACCAAGTCAGCCGTGTGTTACCATTTTCGCAGCTCTATCACCATCACAGCCCATACGATGCTCCCAGTCTGCTCCACAATAAGTTTCCTTGAATCTTAGAAGATTTCTCCAAAACCAGTCCAAAAAGTTGATATTCCCTCCTGCCTACTTCTGCCTTTATGGCACAGCTCACCTTCCCCTCCACTGCATCAATGCAGATTTGGTGTAAAACTGCGTAACAAAATTGACCTTGTTAAAAGCCTTTCTTTTCATACAGAATAAACCTAATTTCAGCCTCATTTCAATTCAATTCACAGTGTCCCTATCACTTCATAAATGATTTTGCTTCATTCCCTACTTACAGATCTTACAAACAGAAATTTGAAAGTCATTTAAACCAAAAAAAACTACGTTGTGCTCATTTCTAAAAATTCATTCTGCAGAGTGGCCTCAGAAAACACACATCTAATCTGACAGTACTAGAAAGTTACTCACAACATAAATTAGAATAATTTTTAAATCTTTCTTGGCCCTTGATCCCAAAGACAATCACAGTCATAAGCAATATAGTTTTTCCTAAACCCATGACATTTTTGTTTTTGAAAAGTCTTTCTCTTCAAGAGATGATTTGTTAAACTACTGTTATAAGCCAGTAACACTGAAAAGTCTGTTAGAATTCTGAGCCATTTTCTTCTCCACTTCCTCATTAATGTTATAATGAACTTAACTGTCTCCTAAATGCAGTTCTAAAGTTGGTTTCAACTCAAAGCAACCTGAAAAATGTATTCCATACATAAAAAATGGTTAACAAAATAATGATTTTAATATACCAAACCACTTTTTGTCCCACTAATACCATAATTCTCACTATGGACTTCCCAAAAGGTATTAGTTTAATTGCATTTGAATCAAAATGCTGTTTAAATTGAAGAGTAATCTCTATTAGCTCTGCCTGGTCCTCATTTGGTTACATTTTGAGATAGTTATTTCAATATCCAAAATTACACTCAGAATAAGAATAATCTAGTTGAGAGCAAACCAAGAAGTAGATAATAGCTAGTAGCATCGTGATTGCATTTTCCACATCCTTCTGGATACAAGACAGTCTTCTCTTTGTTTTGAGGTGTTTTAAATTATGAACTGCAGTCAAATGCATGCCTCCACTAACAAAGAAATTAGTACTTAGTTAAATACTGCCTTTCTTGCAGAATACTTCATACCTTCTTGCACATTCACTTGCTAATTATTCCTAAATATATAAATAAATTGGTAGATATCTTTAATAAATATGCCCCAAGGTTAAGGGACTCTGAGAATGTCTAATGATGTTTCAGCAAATAACATTTCACTCCATTTAAAATCAAGTAAAGGACATCTCCATTTCTCCAGGCTGTAGAGCTTAATCAGTTAAGATCCATGGGGTCTTCTTTTTATGAGAAAAGGAAGGGGAAGTTGAGCAGTACCTTGGGATAGTGGTCATGGGTTATTATACCAACATCCTCAAATATAAATCTACACAGTACTTTGCCTGAATTGATACACAACAAAATTGCTACATACTCATATGATTCAATTTCATGTTGCTTCAGGTTAAAACAAGCCACACTTTCATGTGTTTGAATACAATTCCCATGGCTGTAGTTTTGACAGTACATTTATGCATAGCCTAAACCACTCCTGTGCATAAAGATTTATGGAAAATAAGGGTGTTGGAGATAAATAATAAAACACTTTCTTTTCTTTCTTTTTCTTAGAGCACACCGAATTTCACCTTCCAATACAACATTAAAAAAAAAATCCATATTGCCACTCATTCTCCACAAAAATTACCTTCTTAATACAGCTAAAAAAGAAAAAAACACTACTGAAATGGATTCTGATGAATTATATAGAAATTCTTCTCTAGACAACTGTGGTAATGTATGGGAAAATGTGTGTGTACAGAAGGTTGTTAAAGGAAAGGGAAAATCATCCTTCCAATGACTTGTATAGAAGTCATTGATTTCTTCTTCATTTTCAGTCTGCCATTAAGTTTCAAAGAAAGTGTACCACTTAAGTAGGAAGGGCGAATGACATTTATTTCTAGCATTTCTGAATTTGTTTTGTTCATTTTTTATACTATGCACACAGTCCAGACTTGGCATGCAGTCTAAATCTGGTTAGTACAGGGATGCACTCTTAAATCAGACTTCGGTTAGCCCTGCACAAATTATTGAAATCAAAGTACAAAGAGAATCTTTTCTTGCTAACATATTCAAACACCATCACCCATAACAACAATAACAACAAAATTACGCAAACAAGTGGACATGTCAGGTGCCAGGATCAGTAGAAGGAAAGGGGTGGCTGTGCTTAGTTCAAAATAAAAGTAGACAAGGCAAAGAAAAGATATACCATCAGACACAGGATATGAACTCCATCAGTGATCCAGAAAGGGCTGTCATCTCAACACAGCAGCAAGGAAGAACATTAGGACTTATAGCTGATAGGGAGCTAATCTGTACCCTATTACTCTGAATTAAGCTGTAAATTTTGAGAAGCCTTTGACCACTGTGTAAATGATGGATGCTAAAGCAGGGAACCAGTCACTCTGCCTGCATACACTTTGCACAAGGACATCTGTAGATATGAGGCAAGGTTCTGCTCATGCCTGCGAGACCAAAGACATTATCACAGTACTAATATACTTGCCTTTCTGTATTTTTTTTTTAATTTTTACAACAGTAACTCAGTAACCCACATATGTCACTGATTTTTATTTTATCATAGAATGTATTGGGTTGGAAGGGACCTTTAAAGGTCATCTAATCCAACCCCTCTGCAGTGAGCAGGGCAGGTAAGCATTGTTTTATCTTTTAAAGTAGATTCAAGGAAAAATTAACTCATCTGCGAATAACTTGAGTTCTCCAAATACACCAACTCCAGACAATGCTGCTTTTGGATTCATGCTATTTGTGACCTCAGCAGTTAAGACTTGTGTCAGTTCATGGGACTCATGGCATGCACATGACAGCGCAGAACCCTGCCTAAACAATCAGATGGCAGTGGTTCATGCCCTCAGCTCCTGTCCAGTTGTCCAACTGACAACGCAGAAATGCACCAAAAGTCAGTAAAACTAAACCATATTTGCCCTACTGGCAAGTAACCTACAGCTTTTGCTGCATGTGCCAAGTTCCTTTCATTGCAAGATTTGCTCTGGAAAGTGACAATGACAAATTGGTGCAACACGTTAGCAGTACTGAACAATTTTTGATCATCCATCCTTTTTCCTGAAATATTTTCACTGAGTATACTAATTTATAATTATTATTATTTTGTAAATAGATATGGCTGGAAAACAGATTAAGCACTCAAAGGTTTCTGGGCCTAAAATACATAAAACTGAGAAGATAAACATCAATGTTAAATGGGTTTTCACTGTGAATCTTTGTAATTATAGCGTAGTCTTTACTTAACAGATTTGCTTCTTGTGTATACATCAACCTTCAAAGCCAGAAGATCCTTATGATACAATTTCATTAGGACCTAATTTAATGAATTTACTATTTTCTCATAAGGTTCACAATCTGTAGCAATACCTGGATTCTCGTGTCTCTTGTGTTTAAAGTTTTCTGTTACCTGCCTTTGATGATCTTTCTGATGGTGACGACATTATGTAATCTATCCCTTTGTAATCTCATAATGAGGCAATGGATGCATTATACACATTTCAAGGTACAGTAGAATAAGTGGATAGCAGTACCTATTTCACATTTAAGTCCTGTATTATGCCAATTCTGTTGTCTACTGAGTTCATTACATTATTCTGGTCTAGAGACATCCAGGTGATTTCTGGACCTTGTACAGTATATATGAAATTAATAATTTTCTATTAATGGTGTACAAAATCTGATCCAACAAAACACACATATTTACAATTAAAGACATCCTAATGGTAGGTCTCAAAATTGCTCCATCAACACTTGAATTTGAAAAAAAAACAGATAAAGAACAAAATAATAATTAAAAGGAATAAGCAAAGCTTATTTGGTTTTCTGTGAGGCTTAAGAACTTTGCGACTTTTTCCTTGAACTCTCATTAAAACATGACTCGGTTTTCAACTGCAATAACCCTTCAATCTTCCACCCACAAATGCTTTCCCAGTATTGAAAGAACCATTTACTTTCTGTTTCACCCAACCTGCAAGATTTTCTGCACAGCACTGATGGGTAGAGCACCATAACCTTACCCCACTCTTTGAGCATTTATAAAGATGTGCTGCAACACTTTGATTGCCTGTGTTTGTCATTGTCAATGAAGAAACATACAGCTTGTCCAACGAAAGTCAGCCTTTGTCCAGTGTAGTTTTGCTATCATTTATATTCTATATGAAAATGACTTTTGTTATTGCTGTCTTGCTATATTTTTTAGCCATATAAAACTTGTACAGCAATTCTTTCTGCTTATTTTTACAAAAGCTCCCTCTTTTCCTCAGCTAAGCTTTCAATACAATGGATAGAATGGCCTTTAAGGAAAAAAATAAACCTTTCTTCAGCTTCAATAAAAAGGGTACTTGGAATTAGATGCTACAGGAGGCAGGCCATTGTCCCCATCACTGCAGCTCCTCTGCAGAACTTACTGCCTGATGTTTGTGTTTGAGAAACAAAAGCAAGAAACAGAGATGGTGCAGATGTGGGGAGGCTAAAAAGCTGACCTATGTGTCATCCCACCCCTTCTTACCCAGATCCATGCTTTTTGAGGCTTTCAGATTAATTGATTCAGACTGCTTGGCTGGTGTCAAAGATCTGAAGTTGATGTGCTGATCTGTTAAATACACTGCAGAATTTATGATAGGGCTGCAGGGAAAAAAAAAGTGAAATACTTAGGCAACAGTTCAAAACACAAGTGAACTAATCAAAGCATGCACAATACACATGTGTTTCTTCCTCCAGTTGTTTGCAGTCACACATTTTAAAATCAGTCATTGATCCTAAACGTTCTTTTGTGAGACTTAACACCTGCAGTCACTTCTTTTTCATCAGGGATGCAAATATACATATATACAGGCATACATACATATAAATATTTTTTTTTTCATTTTGAAAGTTCTAGTTAGCCACTGCATTTCCAAATAACGTGCTACAGAAAGTTTGAAAAATACTGTAACATACCTGGCTCAACTCTACTTCATCTGCTACTATAAAGTTATATTACAGCCTTGCACCACCTTCTGCACAGGTTGGAGCCTGGAGGTCTCACAGAGGGTGCCATAACACTTTGAATAAATCCAAGGTGTCATGGTTTGGTTTCTGTTTTGGTTTGAGTTTGTTTTCTTTGTTTTTAAATTACTTTACTTCAAGTTAGGCAAATATTTAAACATTTCAAAATTCCACCTCAGTGAAACTCAAAGTAACCTTCACCTGTGAGGAGTCAAAACACCTCACTGCAATGCATTTGAAATCTTCTGTGTCTCTCTTCAAATACAAATGCATTTTTAAAAACTAATCTAAAGCCAAAAAGCAACTCCAAAATTAAATACATTTATTTCCAAACTGTTCAGTCCAAAGGTTTGGTTTTAAAGTGTCAAAGCACTTTCCACAGTTTTTTGCTGAAATGCATTTTCAGTGAAATCAGCGTGACTTGGAACAGCAATTCAATTTCAACAGAACTTACGTTCCAAATGGAAAACCAATACAACACTGGAAAAAATTCAGAGTGGGAGAAAGGGCCATAATCATTTTAATACATCATTATCATTTAGGAGAATGTTTTTGCTCCCAGCTTGTTGAAAAATCAGGAACAGATTCTAGTGAACAACTGCAGTTGAGAATTTAATGCAGAGTTGCATTAGTAATTATGAAATTAGTGAAATGACTCTATGTTAGTAAAAAGAAAATAGTTACTAGACCCTTCAATGTATAAATCCAAGGTATGCATAACAAAATATATCTACTTTTTGATACTATGTGCAGTCAATCATTTAATGGTTAGTTTCTAATCGTAGCCATGCACACACAAGGACAGAAGTATGGCTAAGCTTTTAGTTGAAATGCATACCTTCCTAATACCACTGCAATAAAATAGTTGCATGACTATCCAAAATATCAGTACACACAAAATGAGTAAACCGTGTTCAGCATTGAATTTTCACCCTTAGAAGTATGATAGGTTGAAATGACATTTTGATTTGAATCCTGTGCTAGCTGACACAAAGTATATGCCATCATGAACTTCAACGCATTTACACTTTTTTCTGCATTTCCAAATTTCCGTATTTACTAAGGAAATTAAAGCTTGTAGCTGCCATTAAGCACACCAGCTTTTACAAAAGGTACTCTTAAAATATCTGAAAAATCTGCCTAACCCATTTACAACTGGTGAAGTGCCCATTAATTTTCCCCCTACGTATTTCAATGTTCAAAATTTCTGAAGCTTCATTTTGTAACCACAAGAACACCTTTGGCCGATGTGCAGTATAAGAAGATTCAGTTCCCTACAAAGTGAATTTGGCTAGGACTTCTAAAGGTTTAAGAGAATTCAGGCACTGGATCTACACATAGCACCCACTGGTACAGATTTAAAACCACTTTTTTTAAGTGGGATTATGTTTTGGGGTTCTTTTTCTTTTACTGAACACATGGTGGGTAAATTGTTATCTATATATTATGGAGAGCAGAGATACTGCAGCTTATGAATAACTGAAATGGACAATGCACTAAATGCTAAAATAACATTCCCAGCTGATATTAAAGGATCATTCAGGTGATAGTAAAAACAGTGGTACAAACTTTTAGAAAATAAAAAGTGATTTTAAAATAAATGAACTATTATCAAAACCACTTATGAGCAATTAGGGCTGTAACTATTAAGAATAGCCAAAGTCCAACCTATGATTATAATCCTCATTCAGCAGATCCTCAGTGGGATGTGGCGGGAGAGGAGGAGGGGTTTCGTTTTCACCATTGCCATGATCAGACACTGGCAACTCTGAAATAAAATTTAAAAAGGGGTTAAATAAGCTGCAGAAACAAGTACATTACACCAGTTCACTGATCAATGACTGGACTGGAAGGTCTCAAGCAATCCTGAGGTAAGTCACAAATTATTCAAACCCCTAAACTAACTAAACTAGAATTAAAATCACACCAAGCAGAAAATATACCCCTTGGGATTTCCTGAAGGGCTGATTTTTCAGATTTGCATATGTATAATTAAAGATAAATATAGGGAATCTTTGTGCTTATACTGAAGTTGAGTGCAAGGCACTAACAGCTTTACTCCATTTGAGTGGATTTTCACTACTACATTGCTGCATCCTAACTGATTGTAGGTTCATGCTTTCATTCCCTTTGATGGGGAGCATTTACCACCTTTCATGTACTGAAGAGAACCACATTCTCAGGAAAGAGTTCAGAAGAAGAAAAATTTCTGTTATCCCATGGCAAGAGAAGAAAGAGACATTTCTGCATTACAGTCTTCATTTTCCTACCATTACGGTCATTCCTTCTTTACCTTTACAAAAGGCATTCAGCTCACACCAGAAAATTACTTTGGACCAAGAAAAACATGAACTGCTCAATTAAACCACTTAGTGGTTTGCTAAGCAACAACACTTACATACCTGCAAGTTATTTACCATGACTGCAGTGCCTGCAGTAGGCCAGCTCATTATCGTTCTGTAAATTCACCTCTCTATCTAAAGGTCTAATCTTATAAAAAGTCCCTACATTTTTGCATGTAGTACATGCCTTCACCCCTCCAAAACTTAAAAGGAAACATGGACACTTAATAATTCTTGGGTTTCAATGGCAGGTAAGCAATTGAACAGTACTAACATACCACACTTCCACGTGATCTGTTCTTTTGCTAGTTTTCTGCACATTCCTGTGTGAAACTACTAATCTAACTCGAGAGAAAAACTGTTTACAGGGAGAGGATCAAGCCACACAGCAATAGATCATATTTATTAGGTAAGAGCACTGAGAGTTCCCTAAAAACAAAGAAACAAAAAAAACCCCAACAAAACCACAGTACTAGCTCAAGAATCCTATAAAAATCCTATTGACTGGACAGCCTCCTAAAGATCAGAAACTTAAGAAACAGATCAAACTCTGTATTCTCAGGAAAAGTGAGAGAGCCATCAGAAGAAAGTGAAGGTAAGCAGATATTCTGATGAGAGGTTAAAAAAAATGGATTGTCAGTCTGATGTAGAGAAAAGGTGACTACCCAAAGTAGGGTAGGAAAATGGGAGGAAAATTCAAAAATAAATTTAAAAAAAATCACGCCACACACTACACCGTGTACTCTTTGAGCAGCCTCCAATAGCCATACCTGGAGAGACTGAGCATACCATGTAGCTATATTAACTTTGAGTCACAGTAATTGATATGTCATTTCACAAAGGCTGTTTGGCGACTGGTTACCACTGGCATTTTTCTTGCACTACACAAATCGTACACACATAAAAGTGTCAGACTTCCTGAGTGAGATGGAAATGATCACAAGGGATGGCAGCTCCCAGGAAAACGAGAGCAGGAGCAAAAGAGCGAGAGCATTTAACCTAAGAGGCAGTCACTGGCTCCATGTTCAAGACCTCAGGAAATTATCTTAACAGATCCAAAATGATCGG
>NW_010159117.1:73337-93531 GCF_000695765.1 Mesitornis unicolor
GCTAAGCTACTAAACAAAGCACACTGAAATTTCAGATATTAAAAAGATTAGGAGAATAAATAATTGTGTCTGTCTGTAAGATACATGTAATGTTTACAAGTAAAATTTAAGCAAATTTCAGTTCTTAATTCTCTATTTTGACATTATCACACGTATGAAAACAGAGATGCTTGTACAGCTATGATGAAAGATAGTCAGTGGCAGTAGAGAAATTTTATGATTATTCTACTATTTAAGCAGAGAGATGACAGCATTTCCCCTATAACCATATATAACGTGGGGTTATAAGAAATATATAAGAACCTTTAATGAAACGCATTCCAGTAATCTTTCAACACCAAAAATGTAAAGCTCCTGGCACTGAAGTGTCATTTCTCAAAGAGGTTGTTCAAAAAAACACTGAATCTGTGCAACAGCTTGGCAGCAAAAAAGTGAGGACCTGAAGGCAGCAAGTATTATTCATGCAAAAATAGAACAAACACTGGCATTTCAATATTGGATTAATATCCTCCCCCCCCCCTCCTTTATTTAAATATCCACAGGGAAGACAAAATGTAATGTTTTGGCTATAACCACTTCTCCCCAGACATCAGTTTTTTCTTGCTCATGTATAATAAAAAAGAGACTTAAAACAGACAGCAATATTAGCAGGCCAAGCTTCAATGTGTTTTTGCTGAGCTTTTATAAGAATTTTATTGGTAGGAGCAGTGAATGAGACTGGAAAAAACTTATTAGAAAACATTAATTGAGAAAGTGGCATTTTATTAAATGTAATACTTCTCCCATCATTGAATGTTTACATTACATCCTGTATTATGTTAAAAATCTCTTCTACCTTTTATTACTCTTTGTGAAAATGTACCATCCGGACTTCTACATCCAAAATCTGGACAGTACACCACAAGAACGTACAAGGGACTGTTCCTGCCTGTCACAAGAAGCTCACTGTGTCTGTGACTCCCATCCTTAAACAGATACACAACCCAAAACTTCTGAGTTAAGTGAGGGTTTGTGCATACGTGTAGCATTTTGCCTTTACAGATGCCTTGAAGGACTGAGGACAAAACTGTGTAAGAAACACCAAAGAATTTTTGAACCAGTGAATGGAAATAAGTAACAGGCTCATATGGAAAGCAGAATGAGTACTAGCTCAATAATAATTAATACTATGACTTTAAAACTAAATAAATATTGCTACAATGAGCAAGACCACTGTAAGCCCAAAGTGCCTTTCACCAAGAAAATTTCAGATTGGAGCTCTGCTCCAGACATCCTGCTGCCAGAAGTGTCTATGCAGTTCTCCACTAAAATAACTTAAATTTTTACTCATCAAATACCAAATTCAGAAATTGCAACAGAAATCACAGTACAATGATAGTAATTCTAGTAATACAATGTACTTCTAGTAAGTACTAGAAACGTCTTCATCATCTGTTGTCCATTGACTCCAATACCAAACTGGTCCCTCCAGACCCTGTCAGGCCAAACCCTCCCTGACAATAGCTCTCAGCAGCACTCCAGAGCATCCTTTCCACATCCCATACACATTTTCTTCTGAAGCCATCACATTTCTTTGCTATAATGTCTTCTTACCATCACCATGCTTTAATTAAAAAGATGTTTCCATTGAAAACAATTTTATGAATGAGCTGCAAACTAGTCATCCTGATTTTTGGATCACAGTTGGAGAATCCTTATCTGAAAGTACAGCTCTTCCACATATTGTTTCGAACTTTAAGTGGCAAGTTACCTGTTGCCATACACCTGCATCAATAGCTCCAGAGCAGTTGCTTACATGATTTTTAAGGAAGTGTTTAAAGATATTTGCTGCTTTCTGATCCTTTGGCAACAGCTACCTCAATGGGGGAGGCCAGCTGCAAGAATGACCGTTTTCTCCTGTAACTATGGAACGAGTGTAAATTGCACACAAGAGGAATGTAAGGTAGCTCTACATACAAGGATCTGATCTTCAAATGTTTACAATACTTGAGTCTACAATCCAATTCTTTGTCTGTAGTCACACTGTCAAAATATTGAAGTCAACACAAATGATTCACCCCTAAATTATACGAGAGTTTCTCTTGAGCTTTTCAGATATGAGCTCTTTGGTTTTGGTTAAAAGTACCCCACACAATCATAGCAGCCTACAAAATTACTTTTTGTAGGCCACCCAGATTCCACAGTTGTCTAGGGAAGTGGGGAAAAAACATGCATAATTCAACTACATCAAAGAACTTTTTTTTTTCCCTACTGGCAAGTATTTAAGTATGTGCTTGGCTTGAAGGATAAGAGCACACTTAAAAGGATAGGGGTCAAGATCATCTCAAATACTTAACTTTTCAAATAACTAGTATCTTGCTGAGTCAGGTGCAAATTGGACAGATACTACAGCGTGCCATCAAAAATGAAGGATGACAGGGAAATAAGTGTTCTTAAAAGCTCTTACTTACATACTTGCATATGCTCATGCATGTAGGTTTTATTTGTACACTGTACACAACGACCTAATTTTTGTAATGAGTTAATTAACGTAATTCCAGTTTGTAAAGTACAAGAATGTTTCTATCCTTTGAACAAATTTTACCTTTAAGTCTAAAATAAGCAAATGTACTTTATGTATATCACACATCCATACAAATTAATTTAGTTTATAAAAACCTGGGACATAATCTAAGAATTCAGTGCAAAAATCATTGTACTCATTAAAGATATATAGAAAATAAACATTTTGACAACATATATTTTGCACTCATCATTTGTTTTTTATCCAACCTTACGTGTTGGGGCAGCGAGCTAGAAACTGTTACTTAAACTGGAACTTGTGCCAGGAATCTAATTCACAACTTCTGAGTCAGCTCTCCCACCCTCGCTGGATCTTCAAGCCTCAAAGTAACATAGTGCGCACTTACTCTAATTAATTGCTTTTCTAGTGGATTTCAAAAAAGCCAAAAACACAAAGCACTTTCTTTTAGGACAGAGAAGGATATCTAAAGACTACCTTTTATTCTTTCCTGAGGATTGCATGTTACAAATTGCTGAAGAATAGCATCATTGCGTTGGGAAGCAGCCACGAAGTTATAATTCCCGTCAAAGACTGATTTTTGAAAGACTCCCTGGTCTAAGCGTTCCTAAGGGAAAAACAGAACCACATATTGTAACAAAAAACCCTAAATGTTCAACAAAGCAGAATAACAGCCATCACAGACAGTGCACAAATACAGCGTAAAGCAATGTGTTCACTGTACGTCGCTTCCTTTCAAATGAGAAACTTGAAAGGTATCTTCAAAATGAGTATCCGGTTTAGCTGACCATTAAACAACACAATATCTAAGCAATACAATCATTAAGAATGATGCACAAAAATGAAGACTCTTTTTTTTTTTATGACCCACAACTGGCTTCATTCAAATTCTCCATCTGGGAGGGCAGCTTGTGACACTGTCAACACAAGAACACGGGCAATGCCAATGGTATTTTTCTGCCAGCCAGCTGGTTCCCTTCTCTCAGAGACTGTGTGCATATGTTCTGATGATCACACACTAGCGCAGTTTTGCAAGTAAGGAGTTACACCAAACTCCCAAACGCAGGTCTTCTGGCTAGCAGCTAAACAAACTCCTGTCACACCTCTAGTTAGCTTTTCTTTTGAGACATTCCTATCCCCCCTCCCCACACATGCTGTATCACCTAATTTATTCTCCTGAGCAGTTGCTCAAAAGAAAAAAGGGGTAAAAAAATAATCACTGTTTCTCAACCCAGGGCAGACCCAGAAAGACATTTCTGTACTCGTTATTCAGGGAAAACAGAAAGCCCATCGAGGGGAATATAGTTTTCAAAATAACCTTTATAGTTTCTGTGATTATGTATCTGCTTTTTGCAGGGGCCTCCAACTGGTTTCTATTTTTAAAGTGCATGTTAATTATGCCAGCAAATGTTACACTAAATATGTAATTCTTTAAATTTCACAGTCACATCTACAGAAAAAATGCATGTATCTAACTCATATAATTTATTTGTAAAGTTATGCAAGTGGTTTAATGTATTGGCAAGTGATTGCCTGCAAACCAATGCATAAGAAAGGAGAGCATGTTACATCACACCTTGCAATCTGGCATTCAAGTTTAAAACCAAAGATACACTAATAACAACAGACATAATTTGAAAATGGCAAAAAAAGCACCTCAGAACACAAATCAGTGCTGGGATGCTCGTGGCGACAATACAGGTACAAATGCAGTCTCAGTGGACAGGCAGCACATACAACATTCTTTCCTCATTCACAGTGCAGCATGAGCCATTTGAAACGACATTTTTGAACCTCTGTGCAGAAACACATACACCACACAAGTCACTGACAATGTTTCTCCTTGTTACTGCAAATTCTTCAGTTTACGTATGATTCCTTACATTGCAAGGTCCACATCTACTATGTTCTCATGGATACTGCTAGCTAAATTAAGACCTGTAACATCCAAACTACTACTGCATTGGAGACTTGTACCTAGTGGGACAGGGAGACTTAAATTAACAGCAACAACAAACCTGCTTCTCCAGCTCTTCGATAAATGACACAATCAATATCCCAACAACTGATCTGTAACCAGCCTAATTAGAGTATTCAGCTCATAAAACATAGCTGTCACAGAAGATCTCCATTACTGTCCTGACCAATAAAAACAATAATGCGTTTCTAAACATACTCTCCTTCTACCAAGCTGAGATGCAATATTCAGGAAGCTGTTTTGGGGAAAGGAAAGAATGGGCAACTACCCATTTCTGCTATGGTCTCCAGACTCAAATGGAATTACCATTGAACTCAAAGACTACCCTATAAAAATTAATTCCTGTCTAAAATGAATTTGATTAAATCAAGACCTCATTATGCATTCTTCATAGGGCATGAGTCAGGATTATTTACCTCTTTCATACAACTAGATAATATATAAAACCATACACTTAACTATAAAAAATAGCCTCATACTTTTATTAGGTTAATCTCATGTTTGATTGGAAGATTTGGAATTCTAAAATGAAATTTATTACAACCTTTTATACCAGAAATCCACTTGTATGTATTTTTATTTTAAGGAACTGCACAGATGTTGAAAAACTATTAAAATATTTACTCAAGGTCAAAATTAAAACTGGGATGAGTAGTAAGGGGCAGCCAGTTCACATACCTACTTATTATCTATGTAAAGATAGAGTGTGTACACATGCATGCATGAAAGAGAGGGAGCAAGAGAGATCATTAAACCAATCCTTTTCAAAATAAGAGGCAATTGGCAAACATCAATTTATATAAGGTCTAGAAAACATAACCTTTGAAATGTCTTTCTTGTCTTATTTTGTTACCTTACTTAAGCAACTTTAATGTTCATAAACTCAGATTAACTAAAAAAAAAAGATGGAGTCAATTAAAACAGTAATAAAAATGAAAAGGCAGGAGTGAAGTAAATTCCAAGTCACACTAAGACATTAAGGTCTCTGATCATGACAACAAATGAAATCAGAAGAATTCAAATCATCTGTATGCCAGCTACTGCCTTGAGGAGGTAGCAGATGAGTCAAAACTATATAAATGCATTAATCCTAAATAAACACTTTTTGGGACCACAATTGCTTCTGTTCTAATATTTGTCAAATTAAAATAAGAGGCACCTTGTAGCCTGGCCTCAACAGGAACAGCATGACCAGAAGATTTCAACCAGAAACAATGTGTGAATCCTGACTTCAAGAATTCATTCTACCAGGAAGAGCTATCTGTGACCAAGACTTTAGCATCACCTCTTGTATGCAAAAACACTGGGACTAGAAAAACATGTATCTAATAAATTTAAATAAATTTAGTGCTTCACCTCTGTCTGCAACTCTACTCTCCGGAGAACTACCAGCTGGATCCTCCCACGAATGTTCCCCTCCATGGACATAGAGCGCCTCAGTGTTTCCATAGCCTCATGATTTGACTTGCCCAGAAGTGACTCCCCATTTACTGCAACAAGCTGATCATTTACTCGCAGACGACCATCCTACAAGCAGAAAAATAAAAAAACAAAATATCAATTTTTTTTAAATCAAGAATTATTAGGCAGAGGTGCTACATACAGGAAAACAAGATGCTGACAATGAGACATTGCTTTCTAAAATCTAAGAAACTAGAGACTGCATAGTACCAGGTCTTTAAAAAGAAAAGTCTTTGCGTATTTAAATCGACCATCTTTTTCTTCCATTTACTACATTTTGGGAAGAGTTCATAGGGTAATTACAAATACAAAAGAGCATGCATACGCTGCTGTTTTTATTGCACGTACAATTTAATTTGTATCACTTCTAAAAAGAAAACAGGAAAAGGAGCTTTTGGTTAGTTAAAAGGACCCACACCATCTGCAGTGCAACCACAAAGGAGTACTGCAATGTATTTTACATGCAATATTATTTGCTATTACGATCTCGTAAGAAACAGGTCCAAAAATTTAGTGTTATAGTCTTACTAGTGCCTATCTTGTCACAATTACCATGCCACCATATGGGATAGTGTTCTCAGTTCAGAATGGCCATTAAGACTTATGCATCCTTATTTTAATTAATTCCATCCATGTACTTAAACATCCAAACCCGCTGCCAGTAACAAAATTAGGGTTGAGCCATATCAAGTAGCCTATGCTTTGAAAAACGACATTCTGTTTCATTGCCAAAGTTAACTGACAGTTGTGGGTGTAATAAAATTGTGGACACTGCTATTTTGTGATTTAGGAGTCCTACTGCTGTTGTCATTATTATCTGTGATTTATTTCTATTCAAAAAAGCATGTGCCATGGACTTCTCTCTCTTTAACAAGAAAATAAAGTCTATTTAATTAAGAGACGGGAGTTTCTTTTAAAGCTTGTCAAGTTCACAATTATTAGGTTGGCATCAGCCCTCAAAGAAGGAATAGAAAGAGTAAGAAACTGAAGACATCCAATATAAAAGAGAAGTGAAGAAAGAATAGCAGGGAAAGCACTTGCATAGAAATACACTGCTTGGTTAAAATGAATCTGATTCATTCATAGGCTCATTACATGCTCTTCATAAGGCACTCATCTGAACTGTTTACATTTTTCATGCATCCGTGAGGGATCCAAAATATATATATACTTTTCAAATTTTATTTTGTCTATCACTGAGAGGTTCAATGAACTATTTTGCTATTGCTGCCAACTCTAACTCATTTGTGCTCAAGTGAGTTACAGTAGCTGCAACAAAACCAGCTTTCTTCACTGTTATTTTTGTTGGAATTGGGTATCATCATTACCACAGCAGAGTATGACTAGGCACAGATATGAAGAACAGCATATACCAGAACCCAAAATAACTGGGAAGGACAAGAAGATGGAGAGACAGAACTGGGAGATGAGTCACTCAGTGAAGGAAAACGAAGAGAAATAAAACCTTTTGGGGAGGGTATGGAAATGAAGAATAGGAAACAGCAATGCCGTTTGGAGAAGATACTGAAACCACTCCCACCTCTGCTGAATACTTCATGCCAACAAAAATTCAGATACAGCCAAGGCTAACTCCACCCTTTCTCTACATGCAAAATGATGCCATCACATATGCTAAAGTTTAGGGAGAGAAGAGTTAACATTGTTGAACAGGCAGTTTTATTATTTGCACATGTTGCAATTCCTTTGTGTTTTATCAAAATTTACTGAAATGAATGGAGCCATTCACAGCAACAGGAGTTTGAGGAAAAAAGATTTTATTTTTTGTGAGTTTCTGTAAGCCTTTGAAAATTTTACAGGTCTCCATATCCTTCTCCTGTAGTCCCACAGGTTCTTGAATTACTTTCTAACTTTCTGTAGATAAACACCCATGTATAAATACCCGTTAAAGCTTCTGACTTAAGTGCATACAAATACAATGCCAAATGTATCTTGTCACGACTACATCTGTTGACTGCACAACTCTCCTGAATACAACGCGCCTTATTAAATGAATCACTGCAGCCTCAGCAAGCTCTGAATTTGGCCTTATTTATATTCCGATAATGTCAGTTTTTGAAGAACTTCTTTTATCTCCCTTCTTCCCACTCTGTTACATGCTCCACTCAAATGCAATACTCAACTTGAACTCAACACTTCAACTATATCAGAGAAAAAAAGTGTGAGTGCTTTATAAATGCTGATCAACTACAATTGCTAAGTCACCTGTACAAGGTAGGCTGGAAGACAGTTGAACACTGTTTTCACACATGCTCAGGCAGAAGTTATTTCACAGAAAAATGTTTTGCTATTTTAAGATTAAAAAAAAATTCCCAGTGTCTAAAGAGTTTCCAAACACAGATTTTCACATCACTGGTATTATGGCCTGGTTTAGATGCTTGAACTGCAAGACAATCTGCTTGGCTGAAAACAAGTTAAATGTTGTTTTAACACGTTTTTTCTTTCATCTCTGAAAGGTAGGTTTCTTCGTGGCTTCTGAGTAGAAAAACAACATTTGGCATTTCAGCAAAACAGTCTTCAAATGCCATATCTGAAACTGCAAGCGAGCTATTCTAATAAAAGGTGAAGTTACTGTTCTCTTGTTTATTCAAAAAATGTTGGTTTTATTTAATGGAGATTCACAGCAAGGGGTAGAACCTACTACCACTTGGCTACCATATTCAGTCAGTCATTCACAAGACTCTCATGCATTTTACAGTAGAGCAGGGAGACAGAATGCCATGTTCTTCATGGGCTTATGCTTTTAATCAAAGCACGCCTAATTATTTCCCTTAGCACATCAATGACATTTTTCTCAGAAGGAATTCCTCGATAGCATTTACTGCAATCATCCCATTCCTCCAGCCACTGCAAACAATGTTTGCTGCAACAGCACTCAGAAGCACCAAGAAGGTTTAAGCTACACGATGTTTGATTTGAACAAATGCACATGTAGAAAATACTCCATTATTTCTAATAAAGGCTGTGCTGAACTTCAGCTGCAGTACACAGCAAGTACCTGATCATCAGGAATGCATTACAAGTGAAAAGCCAAGATATCTCAAGATGAACAGGGCTCAAATCTCTAAAGTCATGGGGAAAGATGATGCATTTAAACTCAAATTATTAGTTTTCTTCACATGAAAGGCTCTGAATAATTACAAGTATCAAGTATTCTAGTAACCTCTTTATCTTAGGAATGATAAAAAACAGACACTTCAAAAATTAAAAAAGGAGGTTAGGAAAGGACATAATGGTTCAATCAGCTAAAGCAACTGGTTTTACTTCTGCTGGATACAGAATATCAACTAAGAGCATTAATGCATTTTTACTTTGGTTTTGTAGAAAGAGCAGTAAATAGGCCCCGGGTCTTACTGTAGCATGTCTGATGCAAGATGTATTGATATTTTCTAAAACCTTTAGCTAGTGAAAAAAAATCATAAAGTACAGAATTAAAGACTTCAATTTTCCCTTATAGTTATTTACAACTCCCTTACTGTACTTTGCAATGCCACTAACACATCAGAGCTAGATTAATGTGTTAATATTTTGAAAAAAAAAAACACTAAAAAATGCTGGCCTCTCTAGACCTTTGGTTCAGACGAAATAATGGAGAACAGTAAGCAGCCAAAATTGTTTGCATCTCGTATGTAACTCTCCATTCTAAAAAACACACTGGTGAAAGAAATTTAATCTATCAAAACCTTTATACAACATTAGAAGGACTGAGCATTTACTTTGGCAGTGAAACAAACGTGTTGAAGTTCGAAGTATTACATGTCTTCCTTTGAAGACAAGTGGTGACTGTATAGACAAGGGGATATCACAAAATCAGAACAAATTTTAAACTCCAAATGCAGAAGTGAGAAATAGTGAGAGAATTCTCATATCAGTGAGCATTACAATTTCCTCCTGTGATTGTTTCCCAAGAAAGCTGTACATTGAAAAACAAATGCACATGTCTAAATCCATAATACTCCATTTCAGAGAGTTCCAATGGCAAAACACTCTGGACAACTACCAGCTGGAAAGAAAGGCTTTCTATTTAAAAAGTCGCTACAAGACGACATTTAAAATAAGGACAATAGGGACATCTTCAAATATTTATGCACAAATATGTGCACACTTTTTAACTTGATACAAGAAATTTTATTAATTGTTAATACCCATTGATTATGTTTTGTTCTACATAAAGGTCATTAGACAGGAGAAAGACAGCTGTTCCCCATGCATATGCAACAGTAAACTGTGGCTCTTAAGACATTGCCAAAATGACTGCATTCTGTGAGTACTTGTATAAAAGACATAGGAATGATTCTCTGAACAGTTCTGATTGAAGCTAGAGCCTCAGCTACGATTTCATTTGCTCTGGAGCCTACACTCAGATCTGTTGCTACACAATTCTAATCAGTGAAAGGGCTATAACGAGGCAGAGAATAGGTCACAGGGCCACAGGTTATCACAAGACAAAATAATCTTCCAGTCACGGTGACTGTGCCAGTGGCCCATTTATTTAGGTGTGAGCACAGAAGTCCAGCGTTATTAGTCTGCAGACACCTCAAGCCAAAATTAACTGCTCTGGAATAACTATGGGCAAAGAGAGAGTGGTAAGCCTATGGAGCTAGAAGGGGTTGTCTTATGTGTCCGTGATACGACAGGTCAGGTAGCCAGCCCACTAATGCTGCCGCAATATGGCTCCAGAAGCTTTGCTACAAAACAATGAGTTTATTCGTGGCAACCCCTATACACTGTCACTGCAACTGGTGTGGACACAGGGAACACAGAGCTGAGAAAACAAGGAAGCAAGCCTCATTTTCACAGTAAAATGAGATGTACTCTGCAGCAGACATGCATAGAGTTCATCCAGCCCTAATTCAACCAATCGTGCCTTAACTTATTTCTGATACACACCAAGTAAATGAGCTCACTCGTCATTTAGCCCTGAGTTAACCATGGACAGTGTTCTGAACTGCATGTACCAGGCTGTTATACTTGAGAAGATCCAAGCTTTGAAGTAACTGTGGGACTAGGACAGGTATACAATAGAAGCAGGGAAGTATGAAATATTCACATCAAAGCTAAATTCTTTATTACTGCTATTTATCAGCTTGTATAAATAGATGATCATGGAAGTTTTAATGCTGTGAATTGTCTTACTCAGCAGGCTGATGTCAGTAGAAGAATTTACATACACCGAATTAAAGGTGTTTTTTTTTTTAACAGAGAAGATAATGGTGAGGAATTGCTGAGATAACACAAGAGAAAAGAAAAAACAACATTATGGATTCACAACAGTGAAATATACTAGCCCTGAAAGATTAAGACTTTTGGTACTCATTTCAAGAAAGTTAACTTTTTCAAGTTTTATTTGGGAAAAAAATGCAGTCAGCAGATTTCCAAAAGATTAGAAAATAATTCTAATACTTTTGAACCATAAAAACGTACAACAGTTCTTGTATAGTCCTTAGAGGGAGCAAAACAATCTATAATACTGCCATTTACCAATTTAATATTACCAATTCAATCCACCTCAGGAACAATTGATAACTTCTGCACAACTGATGCCAAGCTCAGCCAAGACACATTTTTAATAAAATGGTAAAAAATATTTTGAATTAAAAAAAGAAAATGATGAGCTAGGTTTTTATTTACAGATAAATTAAACACATAATCCTTAACCTCACAAAACAGCCAATTTCTAATTTTCGTAAAGATGTTTGTCTTTTGATTGTTTTTTATGGTCCTGCCTGTATCACTGTGGGAGGACCAAAAGCAGTGCAGTAAATGCAGGTCTCTAACTTCCTTGTCACTGAGGCCAGCAGCACACAAATCTTCCCATGCACTATTGTAGACCGTGGGGAAGGTGGGAGCAGCCTCCCCTCGTACCCACACACCCTTAAATGTTCTCCCTCTTCCCCATTTCCTGAAGCATCCAAATGCCCCTCAAGATTTCCACCAATTCACTTTCCTTTTGGCAAACCCTACAACACACACCACCAGAATCTTGGGGTAAAACATGAGCAGACTTGCAGTTCACCTAAATGAATGAGTGACAAGAAGGTATTTGTTCCTAGAACGCTTATCAAGTGAGGCTCAGTACTCAACATAGAAATATCCGAATTCTAATGCAGTCATTGCCTGATGCGTTTGTTCCATACCTTAAAAGCAGCACCTCCGTGAATAACGGATTTGATGAAAATCCCAAGATCAGCTCCAGTCTCCCGAGATTTGTTGCCTTTTAAGCTCACACCAAGTCCAGCAGAGCCAGAATCATTCAGAGGAATCTCAAAGGTCAGCTGCTCTGTGGTTTCTGGAGAAAGAATACTGCAGTTTGGCTCTCCTTTCTGTTGGAAAAAACAAGGATGAAAATATGGGTGAAAAGGGGGCAGAGACAAGGCATAAACTGGTTGTATCCATAGGTTCGTATGGCAAGAAATAGTCCTGTTTTCCAGAAAGCATCTTGAAGAAACAGCCTTATAACCAATAATGCATTTAGCTGACATTTTGTCACAGGATCTGGCTTAAAACGTTATTTTTAATGATACCTAGGAACGTGCCTAAATAGAAGGTAAAATAGCTTAGTTCCACATGATGTAAAACCGATGTTGCAGCAGAATATAAAAAAGACATTTATTTTAAACACAGCTGCATTAAAAATGTAAGCCATAAAACTCTCAACATCTTCACATGCAGCTCACAAATGTAATGATAGTTGTACTGTTAAATCCCATTCCCCTCTGAAAATTGAGTTTCATTCTTAAAAAATTATCCTTCTCTTAAACCTGTCTATCGAGACAAGTTGGTGTAACAAAAGCAAGGGTGAGAATTGAAAACGCAGCAACTTATTCTGCACTGACTCCCTTTGCACATACTTTTATTCCATAGGGGTTTGGGGTTTTTTCCTTCTGGTACAGGTTGATGATAAGATTTTTCCTAGATTAGACTGCTGTTTACAAGACTGCCAAGTCAAGTATCCATAGCTAGGGATGACAAGAAAGAACTTTCTCTTACTGTATACTGTATCCGCAGTTTTGTAGGGCTGTACGCTGTGGGCTGTGTGTGTTTGCTTTGGCTTTTTTTGAAACAGGTTAAAATAATGAAATTAAACAAAATCGAATCCTTGCTGAAATATTCATACTTGCCCTCTACAGAAATAAAACCAGGAGGAGGAGTAAAGTGTTCATGGAAGATATTAGTAGAAGAGACCTTATACATCACATATGATTTTATTCCACTCTTCCTTCTCCATATAACTCTAAGACAATTAATTAGTTTATGTTTCTTGCCATTTAGCCTTTTTCTATTCTTTGTAACAGTAGTGTAAAAAAATTAATAGAAAAAAACTATTAAAAGGAAATATACAGACAAGTGTAACTTGAAAAAATATGACTGCAGGGTGCTTTCAAAGGCATCAAAGTCTTATGTTAAATTATCAAATAGAGGCCACATGCAAGGAGAATCTGTAGTAGCTGGGCCAGTCCTTTTACCCAATGAAGGATCATTTCCAGGGCCTAAGCTGCAGTACATACTGCATCAATGCAATTATTAGCAAAGGTGCCTGCAGTACAGATGTTTTCTTAGCAGCCAGAGTAGTCCTACACATTCATCTGTTATGCTGCCTGATCAACAAGAAGTACTATCACAGAATTACGAGCAGAAATTAATATCCCGAAGCAACATGAAATCAGAAACTGTAACCACTAGGTATACCTTCTTTTCTTTCAGATGTCTTTTCACTGATGAGGAGCAGCTACTGGCTAGAGAGGAAGCGTGTGAGCCAGAGAGCTAGGACTATAAACCTCAACCCTGATACGCACCATGCTCAAATTCTTCCTGGAATGTAGATACATGCTATTAAGTCAACACAATTTGCCTAACTAGCAGATATAAAAATGACATAGCACCAACGCTGACAATCATCTTGATGCCAGCACTCTTCTTTAATACCTGCGTAACTCATTTGTGCTTTTGTCTTTGTTTACCTGAAGTAGACAATTATCAGTTACGAATCTGTCATTTTTATTTGTTAGCTGTGGATATAGAGATATCCTGAACTTAATCCCCCAAAACTTACAAATTCATACTTTCTACTGCAAACAATAGAGAATGATAATTTGTAAACACTCCTGCTCTGGCTTCCTTCAAAAGAATCACTGTAACAAGAAAATGCACTGTTACTGGCCTTCTAAAATAAGAATTCTGCATTTAACTTTCTCAAGGTTTTAGAGGAAAGATTTTTCTACTCAATCTTTTGTTTTTCAAAATGCACATATTCTCATTGGCCGATTCAGGACTCTTTGATCAGAACTCTACTCAAATGGCAACTCCTGTCCAGATTTAGATAGGAGAAATTTATCTCAAGGTTCCCAGGCATGTGATGTCTCCTGCACCCCTCAGGACAGGCTATTCTATATAACTTTCCTGGTCCCCTAGTCAATCAGTTCCTGTGTGCTGCTGCTATTCTTCCATGTTAATCCACGACACCAGCGCCAGACTCTTGCCCCTTCTGTATGTCAATACTGTGGTTCTGTCTTTCCCAATACCAAGAAGGAAAGCAGTGAGGGATGCTGTCATTTCAGGGCATAAAAGCTCCCAGTGCCCATGCCTACCTTTACTAGAGTAGTCACAAATTGCTCTATACTGTTACCTCAATATAAACTTGGACTTCATACAAAATTCAGTCACATTCAGGCCAGTTTTTAATGGGGATGGCTGAAGGCGAGCCCTGGCACAAAGGCTATTATTGTGGAAAACATAAAAAAAAATTAAAAAATTTCACGGAAAAGGTGGCACAGTATTTTTGTCAAGAAAAAATTATGCTCCAAAATTTCAGGCTAAACCTGTAAAATAGCAAAGGGAATAGGATCTACACATGTCCCTCAAGCCAATACATGAAAATAAACTAGGCAGATGAGTCTGTCTGAATCTGAGTCAAATGCTCTAACCAATACCATTCGCATTTGCACGATCGCTCTTGTCGCTGACCCACCCATGACACTGATGGGAAGGCTGCAGCTCATCTGTCCCCCTGGATGTGCCCAAGCCCTTGGCAGCGTAGGAACCAGTGGTGGCTGTGGGAGGCAGGATGCTGTCCCCTTCCCGGCAGCACAGGCTCCATAGCAGCACTGTGCTCTGCTCTAAGCAAGCCTTAAAGGGGACATAATAAGAATCTTCAAAACACTTCACAGTAGCGTTTTCCTCTTTTTTCTTTGCAGGTGATTTTGACATCAGAAATATCTCACTTAAATAGCAAGCATGGAAATGTCTGCGAGTCTCAAAGAAAACCTTTGCACTCAATATCCGGGGGAAAAAAAAAAGAGTCCAGGTGGTCATTAGAACTCTCCCACTATAAACTTACAAAGATAATGGGAATAAATGTAGTTTCTCCATATAACGTAGTCCAATTTTAGAATCTAATACAAATAAATTGCTAAAAGCAGAGTAATAAAATGAGGTAACAGAGTCGTTCAATGTTCTATAATCTCTCCCAACTTCCTTTAAAACACCTACACTGTGCATTAGCTCTTGCTAACCCACCAGAGCACTGTCTGCATGTCTGGATGTGTTATCTATCAAACATTAAGATGTATTCAGCAAGACACCAGAGAAGTACAGCAAATTTTAGTCAGTATTTTGTTTCCTCTGCTTCCCTTAGTACCTACTTTGGAATCCGTGATGTTTGACTACCATTTTCCTTGCTACAATTCCCTGGGAAAATGATACTTTCATCTTAAAAACCTTGGTATATTTAATTCAAGTTTAAAAAACAGCTGCATCTACCTATTACCGGAGAACTCTCTAACGTTCCTTTAAATCCTTCACAAGTGCTTCTTGTTCAACATAGTCCAATTATCCTAAAAATCTCTCCTTTTCATTATTTATATTCAGCTTTACCCTAAGATCCAGCAAAAGTTGATTTAAAAATAATGCTGAACTTTGTTTAATAGTACTATGAAAAATTTGTTACCCATGAGGGAGGGTGAATGACATTTCAATGATTTCACAGAGATGGGTAACAGAAAAGCAGATACACATCTACAAATCAATGATGAATTCATTATAAGACCAAGTAAACTCTGTCTTTATTCCCTTAAAATTTTCATTCGCTGCTTGTATAGCATCTGACAGCAAATGCCTGGTAGTCCGTAACATCAATGCTCTTTGGCAAAAATACATGGTTGTGAGAGAATGTGAGAAGCAGCAGAAAGGAGGAAATAAAAAGGGATGAACAGAGCCTAGAAACTTTATTTAAGCCTATACTCACTAAATGGTTTCAAATTATTGTTGTGATAATAGTGCTCTTCCCAAGGAATGCCTTTTCACTGGTGACCAAAAAGAGCTCCAGACATCCTTATGTTAACAGCTCATCATTGAACAGCTTCATTTGGGCAACTGATTTCATGAGTGATGGTCCCTGTTCCTAGAACATGCACATACGAATATTGAATGCTGCTAGTGACTCACCGAGCTAGATTCCCACTGCCTCTATTTCCCTGACTTTGCTAAAACATTATCCCAAGACATAAATACTTTACAACTGAGCAACCATCATTAGCTGAATTATGGTCTTGTAAAGGAAGTCCTCTCCAATGCAGTAAACATTGAATTAAATTAGAAATACTTCTTACCTCAAGATTATCCTAGAATCTGAATCCACTGAAACACAGAATGAATGAAACAAGCTACAACACAAATATGTTTGTAGCCCAGGAAAAACTTAGAGTTTAACATTATAAATTACCCAGTCAATAATCACGTAGTGTATTTTCCATGACAACTGTATTGCACCTCAGCACTTCAGGAATTAAATTATACTATATCACTGAAGTTATTCCCTACTGCAGACACAGGTAAGTAACTCAATGCTACTATGATAAACAAGAAATCTTCACATAAATCAAAGTCCAGATAAGCCAAGTAATGAGACCTCAAGATGACCAGAGCTTTGAGATGGCCCTGCCTGTAGTTTTTCTTTAAGATGGGTACACTGAAGATAGCAAAAGGGATCTTCAACTCTTAAGTATCAATAAAACACACTTAACAGCAAAACAGGTTCAAACAAACAAAAAAAAACCAAGCAAGCTTGAAAAAATCAATCTCCGCTGCTCATTTTGTCCTTGCTGGGCAGATCCTTCCTTTAAGCTTTGCTAAATCTTAGCCTGTCAGCTTTCAATGGCTTCCTCAACTGCAAAGAGCTCTGAACCGTCCCCTCCAGATGTGCACATATCTTCCCAGTCCCCTCTGCAGCCTCAGCTCCTTCTACACCTCCTGGTTCCATCATCCAGCACTCCAGATGGTTCCTGAGCTCTCTCAACTGCTTGGGGAAGACAAACGATCTCCTTTCTTTCTCCTGGACCAGAATGCAGCGGTCAGAAGCCGTCTAAGAAACAATCTTCCCACTTGCTGTCCAGACCCATCCGTTAAACAGAACGGAGCAAACAACCAAACAGGTACCATCCCTCACAAGGGAAATCGGGACAGGGATGTTTTAATCTGTAGAGATACCTGCATGGAACTTCAGTAAAATCAATTCTGACATTTACTGAATCACCACAAACCAGACAGAAAAGTTCAGAAGAGACTATTTGAAGGTGAGAGAACACAGAGCTTGCTATATTTGAGAGCAGAAAGCCCTAATAATATGTATTAAATAGCATTCAGCAATGCAGATTGAAAACCTTTATCCAAGAGTCTCAGGATACATTTGATTAACTGATGCTCTGCCAATGATTTTATTTAATTTTTAGAAGCACATCTCTACCTCAAGCCTCTGATTTCTTAATTAAAAGGCTACAATAAAGGATTCTTAAAACAATCTAAAATTTTCCTGGAATATAATTAAGTCTCACCAACAAATTCTCAGTATTTTAACGAACAGACAGAACATACTTTTAGCCTTCTCTTATTCCCACAACACACAACAACTGCTCAGTCACCAGTACAAACAGAATTGTAACCCTTGAAAAAAGCACTGTGCATTGTATTCTTCCCCATTCGACTTAGTTCCTGGTTATATCTACTCAATATTGTGTCAATCCTCTGTCTACCATGGGACACCACTTTCAATTAGTTCCTTTTATTTAATCTTACAATGCCTGTTCTCATTGACCACAGCACTTTTGATCTGTGGATTTATGATAATCTAATGCATGTCTCTCACTGGAAAGGTTGCCTAATTTATCCCTATTGTTCTTTTGCCAAAAGAGAAGCTTACAAGAAAAAAAAAAATCAGCTCCCACTTAAGTCAGGAAGGAAATAGCATTTGTTTAACACAACAAGAGACCTTTCAGTACCTGTCTGATGCCCTTGACCAGCACACTATTATGGTCTCTCAATATGCTGGCTGCCCCTTGCCTGGCTGCTCATTTCTGATAAGAGATGCCAACTCCCTGGAGTGCCATTCAGAGCTGAGAGCAAAAGGCAAGAGACCCAGGAGGGCTATTTTCAAAGGCTTATGAGGAAATAAGACATTTACATGCTTTTGCAATTATTTTCTGCAAAAACCCGTAAAAGTTAAAGAGCAGCATTTAAATTGTGGCACCACATAACTATTATTGGCAGAAAAGCTTGAAAAGATGATACCTCCTTATTTGCACTATTCCCTGTGTTCTTTCCAAGAGCTTAGCTACAATTAAGAAATACCTCGCTGACAGCTCAGTCATTCGCTCACTATAAAAATCTACATTGTATTTTCAATAGATATACGGTAACATTCTTGAAAATAATACTCAAAGGTAATGCACTGCTGTAATCTTGTCACAATCTAGTAAATAACTGAAGTCACTGCTGCACGTATTCATCTTCAGCATTTCTGACAGATGCTTTCATATTGGCTTCTTTAAAATCATCTGTATTCTATACTGCAATAAAAACTAAATGGTCACTAATGGCACACCCTGCTAAGAAAAAAAAGCCAATAGCAAGGATATATTATACTGTACTTGGATACTTCTTACATTAACACACTACACTACAAATTTGTGTCATATTAGATAGAACGGTTCTGGTTTGAATTATGTAGACTCTCTGGAATTATAGTTTTGAAAACTGATGAAACTAGATTCAGCTCCTTACCCAAGGCAGATATATTGCATTTCACAGTTTACCATTTGATGTCACAGGACACTTCAGAAATGGAGATTCTCCAGCTTACTTGACATGCCTATTCAAGACTCCATAGTAAGTTTTATCCAAGGAACTGGTTTGTCCTTGTAAAAGAATTTTGTAATTCAGTGTGACACTGCTCTTCAACTTTCAAAAACGCAGCCACACTTAACCTTTTAAGTTTCATAACTGTAGGAAACAGAGAAAAATTAACTAGTTCAGTCCTCAACCAAGGTATATGCCCCAATGTGAAAACACTCATTTTCATCCCATGTATGAGGTTAGCCCTGTGCTTAGGCACCCTGCTGAGCTAGAGTCTTGCCACTTAGATTCTAAAATCTTATTGCTCATGAAGATGGAGGACTGCATGGTACTTTCAGGGTGAATTCAGGATTGCTGTTACTGTATATTTTCAGAATATATTCCGGGAAAACAAGTCACAACACTGTGATGTACAAATCTAACTCTGCATTTATTCGTTACTGGGACGGTAAACAAAGCAATAAGCAGTGTATAATTCTTTTATGTCTACTTCAAACACCACATGCACACATTTTACATTAAGTCAGCCAGAGAAAACTTTTTTCGCAGATTCTAAGGCAGAGAGACTTTAAAAATTTTTCATATGTTATACGGAATAAATCTGGTGACCCTTGTAAATGGCAAGGTACTGCAGCTGCCAGTAAGACTTAAGAATTTCCCAAATACTTCGGTTTTATTAAACACAAATGCTGTATATCTGGATAAATGCATCTAAAATGTATGAAGACCCAATTTCTCTCAGGAGACAGATTTTATATGGCTCTATTCTGATGTATACATACTTATGATTTCATAGATTCACACAGGCTGCCAACTTTGGGCAACACCAGAGCTAAGACTGATACATCAAAGTAAACAGTTTTAATTTCCCGGTACTCTTAGGTAGGGTTCCTCAAGTTAGGAGTCTTGGGCAGTAATCCTGTAAGCAAATACAGCATCTCATGGTACCAGTAACATTATGCTTTGCTCTCCTTGTCTCCACTTCTAATGTTTTCTTTACCAGCAGAGGTTCTTACAGGCAATCAGTGTTATGACCAGAGCTTTCAGACCATCCTTTATTGTTCCTCATATTTGCTGGAAAATAGGAAGAG
>NW_010159117.1:93562-131956 GCF_000695765.1 Mesitornis unicolor
TCTGAAAGACAAATAATTGCTGGATCATAACACTTTGACGGGCTTGACAGAGAAAGCCACAGTAGACCAGATGCAATAAGGTCTCTGTATCCTCAAAAAGGCTGACTGCCACTATCACACAGAGAAGCACAGTAAACACATTTGCTATGCTGGTAGCTGTATTGGCACTTTACAGCATGGGAAAGCTCATTCTGCTACTACAGAGTTGTTGAATCTAGTTTAAATTTAAAAAAAACAACCACTTTTTAAAGACACATGAATTATTCAAGCAATTTATTCCTCTTTGGTAAGTTAGGGAGTCCCACCAAAAGCTGGGATAAATAAAGGGACACTTTTAGCCAAACCTTCTGTTCACTGTAACTGCAAATACTGTCATGTTCCTTCTAAACAGTGATCTCTTACTGACCTTTATAACGGGCACAGCAACTAATCAACAAATCTCAGTGCAAAATTTCCAGTACTCCAAGCTATAATGAACTAGTAACCATCTTCTGAAATGCATAATGAATGCTGAAAACCTTTGAGGGGCTGCACTACGCAATGTTTTCACTCTAAAAAGATGCATTTGTGTAGACAAAACTTATACTCAATTTCTCAAGTATTCTAGATTAAGAGAATCTTCAGGCCCAAAGTGAAAGATTTTCTTTTAAAAATTCTTGGAAAAAATATGACTTTGAAAAATCTACATAGTTCATAAAGTTATTCAAGATGAAAGCTGCCACATGTATTCACAATACCCTTCTCTTCATTACGCAGAACAATTCAAGAATTTAATCTTGTGTATGTTATTAAAATCCAAGATATATATGTTGACTTTTTTTTGCTATCACACTCTTTTCCCTTTGGATAGAAATAACAGAACAGAGACTTGGTACCTGCTAGAATAATTTTGTTACTGAAATTATTTGACCATTTCTGGTTAACTGAGCACCAGAATCACTGGTCTGACCTAAAAAAACGTGCAAAAATGGTTAAGTCCAGGCTGAAACTTCACCTATTATTTCCTGCACATAAAAAGGCAAGAAAGAATTAAAAGGAAATAATAGAAATTAAGCTTTGAGTATTAAAAACATACAACACTCCAGGCAAACATTTAGTTCTCCTCTGGGCACAGAAATTCAAGGTGGTGAGAGGAATTAAATAGGGGAAGACTGAAACATAAAAGTTAATCACATGGCAAGTAGAAAAAATGTTTAATTGAACTTGCCCCTCATCCTGTTCCCTTCCAGCCTGCATAGTACACGTGTAAAAAAACAAAAAAGACTCAAAGATCAACTGCTACATTATATACATTGTTGTTGTTCTAGTTTTTGTTGTAAAAATGCACGTTTGTTCCCCTTCCTCCTCCGCTCCTCAGGCACCAGTGAATATGCCAAGAAACCACAGAAATAGTGATTATAGTTGAAACTGGTAAGTCAGAGCTATCATTAAAACAAAAAATAAAGCCTATTCAAAACTCACACTATATATGTGCTCTAACTTAAATAATGCATCAAAATGTTTTTGGTGCTATATTACTTCTGGCAATTGCAGAACAGGCACATTCCTCTGCTTATGTGCGCCATATCCACTATCCTGAAGGCTCATGAAAAATAACAAGAATAAAGAATTGCATAGGGTCACGGCACAGAATGAATTACGCCAGAGCATCATTCAAGGAGTTTTGCTTGTTTTACCAATGCAGGGATAGAGAAAGAGAATAGGGAGTAAGTGATCTTTATATCATTATTAAAAGAAATACTTTCAGAACACACATTTTTCCAGGATAGAAAAAACCAAGATGCAGCAAATACACATGATCAAAACACTATTTTCAAAACAAAACAGAATGATAGCCACAGTTTCATGTGTAGTCCAGTTACTTTGATAAAAGCTGGAAAATCCAAACCTGTTCAGTTAAGCCAGTTCCTCCCTGTAATATTCACCATCCTTTAGAAAACAATTAGTGTTACACAGTTTAAAACCCAAATGCACCTTAAAGAATGCACTAATCACCAGCCACTCTGTAGAGTGTGGTAATTAAGTGAATCAAGATCTTTCCCTGAGTTTTGGAATCCGCTCCTTACTCAGCTCTACATTGTCAACAGCTGGCATAAATTACCAGGAACATTTGGCTACTGGATAGTAAGGGGGACAGCCTGTGGTTGGCCCAAATTCTACTTCACCAACCTGCTTCAATTAAAAAAAAAATCTCATAAGATCCTCCTCCTCTTTTTTAAAAGCAGTAACAACACTACAAAGACTGGGTTTTCTATTTTGTCCCCTCATTATGTGCAAACAATGTAACAGTACAACTCTCAGATGTTGCACAGGCTAGTATAACTGAAGCACCAATTCTCTATAATTTAATAATGTGTTTGCAAGACTGATTCATCCTCATCCATATCACATCTCTCTTGGCTGGTGTGGTAAAGGTTTGCTACTCCGAATATATTTGCCTGCTTGCTAGCAATTCATCGGCATAGATCACAGTAACAAAACCCCCAGACCCTGCTCCCATCAAGCTTACTGAAGAGAAAATATTTGTGAGACCAAGCGTTCTTCAAACCGCAGCTTTTGTATGAGGTAAAGTCAAATTATATTATCACAGACCCATGCAACCAGATGCCACCCACTGTTACTTTGTTACATTATTTGCTTTGTGCCCCTTCAGCTATCAAATCCTATCCAGAAATCAATGTAGCAGCTCAGTTCTAGAGAAGCAACTCTCTCAAAAAACTAGTTTCATGCACAGTCTCCAGTGGGTCCAAGCTCTAGAGGCCTCTTTGCCACAGGAAGCTGTGGAAAGTGGGCACATTTCCTAGGCAGTCCTTCTCTTCTTCCTTCCAACAGGTAACAAAGAAAACAGCTTCTCAGATTACAGTTCCTGGAGGACTGCTCAAATCAAGAACAAGTCTGATATAAAGCAATTATCCTGTTATTGCCAGGCATTAACATAACTCCCAAGTATTTAGGTAAACTGCATGCATGTTACGTAGTCAGGAGCATTCAGGTACAGCTGTCCTTGAAAAATATTGGATTATCCACTGCCTTTCCTTCCAAAAACAAACATTTAAAGTGCTTGCTTTTTTTCTCCTCTTTGATCAAAACAGCACTGTAACTTCTGAGGTAGCAGAGGATTAGTCCAATGTAATATCATGGCTAAAGCTAAAAAACAAACAAAAAAGCTAAACCGATTTTAATTTATTTATTTTTTTTTAATCTTTGCAGAGACTGTTCTCAGATGGCTCATGAGTCGTAACAAGCATTATGTTAGTATCAACATCTGGTAGCTTAGTGGTATGGTAACCCACACTTTAGCAGTGAACTACCAAACAGATGCTGCTGAATGGCTTTTTAATTTAGAAGGGCTGGTCCCATAAAATTATCTAACATATTTCAGTAACTCACATTTGTATTATATTGTACTTGATCAGGATGACAAGAAGCACAGAACCATATTAGGATTCATGTACAATCACCGTTACAGTGAGGGCCATCACTTGTGCATCATTCTTTCGTAGAGAAAGCAATCTAAGCGAAGGTCAAGCCAGCAGGATAAATGTGCCTACTTTCTGGATTTCAATCACGCCAGTCATAAGTAAGTCACCTTTTGAAAGGTACTTAATCCTTGCTGTAGGGACCAGAATTTAATAGCAGCCAATTGTGGCAAGTAAAAATTATAAATAGCCTTTTATGCCCACACACTGTTACGGTGATTTCCAAGAGAATTTGTACTATGACAATAAAGAATGATGTATAATGTTGTGGGAACAGAAGAAAGATAAGAATATATATTTTTTTAAAAGGTACATTTTCCAAGTAATGTGTTCTATAACTTAGAAAACCCACAAGAAAACACTGTTGCCGGGTAGCTCTTTCAAAAAGTAAGCTTTTTTTTAGAAGAGCTAGTGGAAGAAAAGAAATTCTAAACATAATAGCTGATTTAGTACTTTCAGACTCAGAAATTTCCCTCCAATCCACACAGTCACTGACTCTACAGCTCAGAGCTTACTAAACCGCATTACTATGACCGACTTAGGTACTTTGGGAAACACAAATGCCCTGTTACAGGGCTGAAAATATTCTGCCATTATCCTCCTTGAAGATTACTCAATAAAAAAGGAAAATGAGAACAAAAATAGTTTTGTTACAACACTTCACAATTGCTTCACTACAGGAAAAGTGGGCACCAGTGTCACAAGAGGAAAGGCTGACATGAGAGAATCTGATCTCACCTCCAGTTTCTTATCCTACCACAGGCAATCTTATCTCAACAAGGTCCAACTGGTAACAAGGAAACAAGAGGAAAACTGCTAGCAGTGTTTTGTGAGGACATGTAACAGAGTATTTCTGTAGAAGATCCTGCTAACAGTCTAAGGCAAAAGGAAAAGCAAGAAGGTGGCATCTTAAGAAAAAAATGAAGGTGATTTGTGTTCTTTAAAGGAGATAAAAATGAGACAAAAGCAGGAAATGCTGTCCTTCCTTTATCCTGAGAACGACTTAACGAAAGGTTAAGTACAGACATCAATCAAGATAAGGAAGAGGCGACCAAAGAGATGACCTTCTTTGAGGGGAAACAAGAATATATCAGATAGCACCTTTACACTGACATAGTCCTCTAGTCCTCCTCTGCCTACGCCAGAGAAAAGAAAACTGAGTTTTTTCATGCCAGCGTTAAAAAATAAAATAAATTAAAATTAAGCACTTGAGATAGAACACAATCAGACATGCAAGAGCCTATTAAGTCAAAGACTAGCAGCCAAGGAGCAGCTTCCTTCCAAAATCGGTGAGGAGTACAGTGGAATTCTATTCCTCACCACTCCCGCAGCAGTTTGGCACCTGGCTTAGGTGATGAACCTCTAGGGGCAGCCATCCTCACTAGCCTGTTAGTGATACGCTGCAGGACTCATTACATGCACTCTAAACTTCTGGGTTAAAGTCTGATGCTTTCCTGAAAGAGAATATTTCCTTTTTGGTCATGTTTGACATCACAGTCTACAAAATGCATTTACAATATTCCCCTGTGAGTTATGCTTATGATGTCATCTTGGGATGAAAAATCAGATTGCATGGAATTGCATCTGAAGTAGATAAAATCAAATATCCATCAAAATCAAATGTTAGTAGAAATACTTCTCAAACACAAGCCTTATACAGCTAACCTTCAGTGGCTCTCAGCCAACAACAGTTCATTGCTATTTCTCAGGCTAGTTTTAAAACATGGAATTGTTTCAATATCACTCTTCAGGAAAAAATAAGTTTACCAGCTCTCGAGGTAGAAAGGCCTCCTCCTGACGAGCCACAATCAGGCAGACAGTTTCCCCTTGCTTTGTGCTCCTCAGCATTGCTACAAGCTCTTCCTGGGTCCTGCCAGTGATGTCCCGTCCATTCACCTACCAGACACAAAAGCACAGAGGATGTCATATCTGTCAGTATGGCTGTCTTTTGTCATTTCCCCCTCCCCTAACACAGGTGTCATTCAGTGACTGAGAGCAAAGAAGCAGCAGCAATCGCTCCCACACTGTCTCCCCCTCTGGCCCTGTACAAATCACTTAACCTTTTTCCCCTCATTTTCACCATCTGTTAAAGCAGGTCTGTAGTACTTCCCCACCTTGCAGGGGGTTTGTGAGGCTTAATTAGCTTGTAAAGCACTTTGAAGATGAAAAGTACAGAAACAAGTCCTAAGTATTATTAAACCTGTTTACCTTAAGAGCTTTTTCAAGTTAGTAAGTAGAAATAACCCGTTAGATAATGAGATTTTAAGTCACATGGTATCTGAAAATTTTAAACAGACCTATTTGAGCACAATTGCCTTAAAATGAACACTAAACCACCTCAGTATTAACCAGAGATTTTTGGACATAGCTGAAGAGACAAGACATGTTTGTTTCTAAACTGATACACGTATCTGCTTCAAGAACCAAGATGTTATCAGATCCCCCTTATTCAAAGCTCCCATAGACCCACATGAAAAGCACCTTTTTCATATCGTGGTGTAAAATACCTGTTGACTAACAGTACAAATGCCATAAGACCTTTTTTTTAAAAAAAAAAAATCAAGGTCAAGGTTTTTAATTCAATAAAGCAGTAGCACGTGTAAGGAAATAAAATATTTATGCCAAAACCAGCGATCAATACTCAGCAATGCAAATAGAATGGATGTTTATCCTAACCTCCAGGATTCTGTCTCCTGACTGCAAACGACCATCTTTTACTGCTGCACCTTTAGGTAAAATATTCTTCACAAAAATCGGGCCAGGACCATGTACTGAAGAGTCTCTGGTAACCACAGTGAAACCAAGTCCTTCTGGACCTAGAAGGTCAGATAAAGAACTCCCAACATACATTTCAACAAGCAAATGATGATCATTAAAGGTACGTAAACAATGTCAGTAACATATCACAAACACTCCTTCAGGTTAGCTCTCAGAAAAAAGAAAGCAAACAAAAAGCTGTAAACATGAGCCTGTTTTCCGCACGGTCCAGAGAAGAACTCCGTGAATGTCAGAACATGCTCAAATCCTCCTGCAACAGCTACAGATGGAAATACTTTGGATAGCCCCAAATAACACAAAACAAGTGAGAACTCTCATTTTAGAGCATTTACCTTTTCTCTAGTTGGTTTCAGTATCAGCCTTCACATCTATGTCAATAGTCTTCGAAACAAATCAGAGCAATCAAGAACTGTGTATTTATAAGCATAAATGTAATTTAGCAGGCTTTACTGAAACTTGGTGGAAAGTAGAAAATGTCACATAATTTGAATGCAAAAACTGCTGAGTACATGCTGTTAAGAAAGGACAAGTGATATTTCAAAGCTTCCATTAGTGAAGTTGTTCACTGCTTGGAAATAAATAATCCCAAGTGTTAACAGATAAATGTTTTAACAAAAAATTAGGGAGTAAAATCAATATTAGTAGGTATTGCGTATAAGCCACCAAAATCACCCAGGAATAGCAGGGTCCATACAAACCTTTTTATCTTGAGCAGGTTTGCTACTCATGTGATAGTTTTCAGAGACATCATAATGTCAGTATCGCATTCCTATCATTTCTTAAAAATAAAAATTACTGTTTCAAAATCAAAAGCATTACATCTAAAATGGGGGAGATTCTGAAGTAGGTTTTGTTAACGCAAAGCTGAAGAGTTCAGAAGTAAAAATCAGTGATTTAAGTTAAGAAATAACAAAAATTAAGAAGTGACAGCTTGATTACATTCATTATGTGTTAAAAGAATAAAGTTACAGACAGTTTTTAAAAAGGCCACTTCTAGCATCAAATTTAACTCTCAGCCAAACCAGAGACAGAAATTAAACAGAAAATATAAATGCTAATTGGGTTCTGCTTAAGCACATTTTACTACATGTGCATAAACCTGTTACTCCATGCAGACAGACATCTGCATGGAGCAGAAATTAAAGATATACACACAAAATTCAGCCTGCTGACAGCTAAATAAATACAGATGGAAAGAAAACAACTGTAGGAAATCAAGAACAGAAAGACAAGTAAATCTGTGGTCAATTTCTTGGATAACAGGAAACAGAGCAGAGCATATTTTTAAACATATTTTTAAGTAATGTGGTAACAGTGCTGATCAATTACCAAATATTAATAAATATAATTTATTAATTATAGCAGCAGACAGTTCAAATTTTTATTCTGTACTTGTGAAAAGGCTGAAGCATCTCTTACTATCACATGTTGCTAATGAAATATCTTCCACATACTCAGTTATTGAGATACTAACATGGCACCCAAAATGTACAAGAAAGCTGACTGTTGAGAACATTACTGTTAAGACTCGTTTATCTTTTGGAAGTCTTAGAACTTTTAAACCATAAATATGTTGCTTGCGCTTTTAATGTCACTAGTTTAGTTAAAAGTTGTGGTATCAATATAGAGAACATGATACAGAATTAATCATATAATCTCTGAAGTCTCACCTTTTTTCAAGTCTATCTTTATTTTCTTTGCATTTCTTTTATTGCCAAAGCCCATAAGGGGAGACAGGGAGGGAGAAGATAACTTTCTACCCAGATGTGGGAGGTTGGGGCTCTTAGCTTGTTGTACAGTTGCCTGTACACCTGTCTCCAAGCTGCTGACTCCAGAAAGATTCATCATTTTCAGAGCAGGTTTTGGATGAACAGGAGGTGGAACCTTTGTTTTTGGAACTCCTTCTTCATTATCCAGAACATAAAGGGGGGCAATAGCAGACTTCTCATATTGTTCTCGATTATATGGAGGAAGGACTTCCAACATGACACTTTGAAATTTCATTGCCTGACGGAAGATGTCCTGAGCCCTTCAAAAGAAAGGTACAAAAATTCACATAACAAAACAGAAAATTTGGGCAAAATTTGAAGTTGTTCATGTGAATAAGACAAAAATTTATCTTAAACATTACGAAATAACCTCACCTTCACATCTAGAGGGTCCTTTTTCTAAAAAGTATGCATAAAATAAGACTTCTAAACTACAGTATTTCCTTACGTTTCAAGTAGGAACAGCACATCCACCAGGACTCCTAGGCCAATATGAAAACACATCAGCCAGAAGAAGCTAATGAACGCAATTATTCTTGCAGAGCATCAGGAAGGAAAGTTCTGATGGCAAAAACTCATCAAAAGATTCCTGAAGTTATAGCTTGCTACTCTGTTCAAGTGTTTGTTCCATATTTTCTTGCTGGTGTAGAGGCACACTGAGCACTTGTGACCCATGGCTCCGGTGGATATATCTACTCTAAGCAAGCTCAAGACTCCATTTTTACCAAGCACAGCATAACAGCCCCTCAGATTCCTTCATCATCTCTAATGCAACTGCTGGCTGATTCCACAGCAATAAAAAAGGATGAGGGGTATGGGGTGTTTGGACATCTTCAGAAGAAATATTGTGACTGCAAATGGTGCAACAGAAAAGGATGATGGTATGGAATATATAGACATTAGAAGAAAAATTAGTGACTGAACAGATGCAACTATTTGTGTGTTTCTACATAAATGGATAAATAAATAGGTAGGTATTACTCATCTTTCAAGTAGTAACCTCTTGCTATGGTGGATACACGGACTTTACTTAAGCTCTTCATAGATGTGCTCAATTGCAACATCAGAAACTGTGTTATAGCATTTAATGAAACTACTCCCCTAAACTGGTAACATGGAAACACTACAGCGTCCAGGTTCCCATGCATTGCAAGGTAATTAAGAGAAGCTGGCAAAACAACTGCTCACAAAGCCTTCCCTGGATATTTAACAACCCATAGATTCGGTCAAACAAGACATTTTGCAAACCTTGGATTCTGAAGAAACAAAGAAGAATTTTCTCTTACTGTGCTTTCCTCTCCTACCTTCTGATGAAGTGGACTGAATTTCTTCCACATTGCAGAAGATAACTCAAGTACAAATGGAGATAGTAGCTGAACACATCTTGAGAATGAAAGAATCAAGAACTTCTGCTTAGCAGAATCAGGTCGAAAGGGAATGTAATGGCCACATTAACTTTTAAACACATCATGGGGTCCTTCTGAGAACAATTTGCATATCTCCTACCTTTCTGTAAAATGTTTGTCAGTCAGGCAAAGTCAGTATTTCACCAAAGCCTTGGCTTTGGATTTACACTAAGTCAATAGGAGTCAATGTTGAAATTACTTCCAAAATAGGCATTTTTTTTACACTGATACAGAAAGGAAGCTACCACAAATGTTAACAAACGTCAACATCTTGAATACACACCTACTGCTTCCCCAGTTCAACAGAGCTGCACAGTTCCTCCACCTTGCAGCTGTAGGTAATGGATAGGAAGGACTGTTTTCAGAGGTTCTTTTGCAGCATGAAGAAACTAAAGTCAGGGCACTCCCAACAGATACTGCAGAGGGAAAGAACCATCTTGGCTACACTGAGTGCACCAAGAGTCAGAATAACCGCATTCCCTGACAGGAGACACTGCCAGAAGAGAAACCTCAAACTTGGAAAAAGGTGGCAGGGAAAGCGTTGTAGGAAGGCATTTTTCCAGCACCACTTTCAAGGGTTAGGGTTTCAGAACTGTAATAGCACCATCCTAGTGTGTCTGCAGGGGTTATAGGCTACCTGATCACATAAAGCCTGGGAAGGTTTTCAAGGACAGACCTTGCCCTGATTGTAGAAACCATGGCATGCTCCCAGCATAAAGATGTAAAATCTGAACCATTTTTTTTTCCACGTCCTTTGTTCATCCTTGCAAGTAGCCACTTGGCCATATGTTACAAGGCAATTTAACTCAGTTTCAAGAGATGAATATTTTAAATATATGAAAGGGAAAATGTAAGATCTCCTTCAAACAAAAAATAAAAGTGGAAATAACATAAGACATCCTGTGGGAAAGCCTAAATGCAGTCTTCAGGGGCAGAATAAATGCCTACACTTCAAAGAAAAAATAATGGATGGAGAAATTTACATTTCTTGAGACCCCAAACGCATACTTTAAAGAAATAAGGGAGTCAATTAAAAGAGGTGCTGGAAACTGCAACACAACAGAATGTAATTGAATAGATTAACAGCAAATGAAAAAGTAGACCAACAGTCTCAATATATAAAACTATTATAAGCATGGGAATACAGAAAGTAGGATGCTGCTATCACAGCTACAGAAGCAGCAATCACCAGGAGCGATACTAGAAAGTCTCTGCTGAAAACAGAAAGAGACAGTATGTAACAGTCTCTGCTAAGTGTTAAAACAGCTTTTACAAGGGTTATGAAATGTCAGTTTGAAACTAGCAAACAGATTTTCCTCTCAAAGGAGAATCCGATGACTATTTCTGGGTCAACAGTCATTGGGACAATGCGTTGTCACGCCCATTACAACTACTGCATTTCTGTAACCTGGACTTGAGTCAGGTTAGTACAGTTATGTCACGCCAGATGAAAACTAGAAGGCGTATTCATTGAAATAAGTTTCAACCAGTATAGCTGCTTTCTCTAGCCATTCTCGTCAGGGAAGAGAGATGATGCAGAAGGCTATTCTGAAAGAAAATTCAGCAGAACAACACTACACGACATGGGACGAAGCTAGAACTTTTTCAAAATACTCCCCCTCCAGTCACCAAATGGATGTTGAGTCCTCACTGCCCACAGCAGTTTTTCTCCTCAGATCCAATAGCACTGCAACGACACTACTTGTTATTGTACCATACAGTGACTTAGATCAACTAAATAAGGCTCTCCATCACCTTTCAGTCACTTCTCTCTGTCACTTTCCCAATGACAGATATCTAGCAAGACTGACTTCTCCAAAGTAACTAGTAACTTGTCTTTGTAAACATCCCTTCCAACTCCCAGAACTTTACAAAGACTTGGAGAAAGTGAAGTGTCCTGCATTTCTCATTTTGAAGGGAAACCCAATGGAGAACTGGAAAGTTACTGCAGCATTTCTAACTGACCCAAAATCTAGTAACCATACAGAAAAATATGCAGCATCCTCCACTCCATATACATCTCATGAGCTTAGTTACATTCTGAAGAGACCTAGTTACATTCTGAAGATACTACAAAGGAGACAATAAATTTGTAAAGAAAAGATCACATAGAGTTTTGAAAAGAAAGGTTTTGATTCAGGCAAAATCTCATTTGAGTAGGATACATCTTCATTACGGAATTGCTCAGGTGAGGGAACAAACATTTTCATATGATACCAATGCTTACTTTCTGATAAAGTTGATATCTTATGTAGGAACTTTCTGTGAGCGGAAGAAAATGGCAGGTACTGTATCTCAGCAGAACACATTTACCACCAAATACGCAGAAAGCAGTAACCCAAAAACTTATCAGGAGGCAAAAAGCACAACCTCAGAAACAAGGTAACACCTACAGTACAGAACTACACCGGGTTTATGAAAACTTATTTTGCAAATATTTATCCCTAACAGTGAAATTACTTACTTGATTTTAGTCCAGAAACCTTGAACATTTGGCTTACTGTTTAGAAAGTTAAGCCTCAACTCCCTTGAGATCTCAACAGGTTTTTGTTATATTATAAACAATCACTCAGCTGTCTAAACATCTGGATTAAAAGTAAAAACAAATTACTATTTAATTACCACAGTAAATACTTGTGAAATTTGAGAGGCTATTCTTTTGTGCAACAATGTCACATTAATTCACAGCCAAACAAAGCAACCTGTTACTTAAAGTAATTTGAGATAGATAATAAATGTCAACAGATTTTTTCATAGAAGTCATATGAGGTGAGACTTACCATTTAGCTCAACTAATCATAGTTTGACAGTACTAGTACTTTAAAAAAATTAAATGCTCAAAAAGCTGCAGCACCAAAAAAAAATCTTACTACATATGCAAAAGACCATTAAAAAACATGCTGAGGTGTTGACTCATTCTGAAGGTATTACGAGGAACAAATTACAAAGAAAATATGGAAAAAATAACAGAATAATCACAAAGTCAAGATAACTATTAAAAAGCTTAATGCTACTTAAATTACCTAAATACAATAGGTTCACCAAGACAAGAAGACTCCTCTCCTCAAATTTCACCTTATTTGGTGGTTTCAGATAGAAAATTAAAAAGTTTCTGCCAGGTATCAATTTTACAGGCATTTCATCTGAAATAAATTAATCCCTTTGCATGAAGCACTTAATAAACACAGTACTGTATACAATCCTGACTAGTTAAAAGTATCAGTAAACAAGCACCCACTGTGCGAAGGTTTTATCTGTAAGGTCCACGTGGTTAATCTTCACAATGCATTCATTTTCATGGAAAAGCCCATCACGCCTAGATCTGCTGTTTTCTTCAATACCACGGATGAAGAGTCCTAGCATCCTAAAAGGCAGAAAAAGAAAGGTGAAAACTATCCTTATTCTGCTGTTATGAATTTATAGTAACTAAAAATAGAAATTATTCTCTATGAGATGAGATAAAAGTGCTTAACCTAGCGAAAGGATTTCTAGCTCATTCTTTAACTAAAAGGGAGGAGACTACAAGAATAATTGGTGGACACTAATGCTATAGTACTTGCTAGAATTTAAGAAAGCATTTAGCCTGTAGGTCATACTTGGAGAAACAGATTAAAACACCTAGATCTCCCCAGCCCAGTTAAAAATTTGAATGTAGCTTATGCATTATTTGCCTGTCACTAAATAAGTTACATTGCTCCAAAGAAATGCACAGATTAAGAGCAACTTTATAACTCAACTATAATAAACTAAACAGGCATTAGAATAAGATAGGAAAATAACCGCTATTTATTTGAAAGAAATTTTATTTATTTACGTGGCAGGAGAGCAGCAGAACGTCAAAACCTAAGGTCTCTGTTACCAGTTAACATGCAAATTGAAAACCAAGGTAAAGTACAGAAACTTCTGATATTGCATTAAGGGAACAAGTCTGGGTGGTGCAAAATTCCAGCGCAGCTGGGAGAGCTTGGCTATTTCAGACCTACCTGGAGCATCTCTGCATTGCAGACTACAACTCAACAGAGATGTGTCCAATGACACCAGTATAACATCCAAACAAAAATTACAACTATGTGTTTGTGAAGACCTTTTATAATCAAGTTTTATCCACTAAATTTCCACACCATATCAGCAAAGACAGACAACCTTTAGAGACCATTTTCTATTGGTTACACTCCATAAAATATTAATGTGCAATTTCCAACATGCCAGCACTCCAACTACAAAACAGGAGTCTTGAATTTTTTCTCAGATTCATGACTGCCTCATATTTACGTGCATTCAACAGATTCACAGTACACCATTAACTACTTCAAATACACTATATTCATCATGCATCTGATTTCAAATTTACTGTATAATAAAAGTTTAAATTTATGTCATGTCAAAGTACTTTAAGTGAAAACTTAGTTCCCACTGAATATAATTACTTCAAAACTTCTAACAGAAAAAATTATTTAATCTATCGCATAAAGATTCTCTTGCAACCTGTGTTACCCTTCACGAAAGGATTCAAAGGGGCCCTGGCAGAGAGGGGCTGTAGCCCTGTTGATGACATCCAACTAGTGGCAGTCAAAAAACTACAATCTAAGAACTAACGAAATATAGTTACATTAAGATGCAAATCGATACAAGTAGAGAGAAAAAGAGAAATTACAGATTAAGTCAGTTGCTCACTAAGCCTGTTGTACTTAGATGCTACATCCATATAATGCTATAGGATTGTCCACTTGTCTGAAACTCATGTGTGCTGCAGTATCGGAATGAGTGGCTTGAGTTATGCATGCCGTGGCAGCTTAAATTCATTGCTCCATTACTTTTTTTTCACAGCCTCAGTTTTATTTTAATGCACTATTAATTTTATTTTCCCTTTTTAATGATATCTAAGTGCAAAAGAAAGGGGGGAAATTATTTCCATCATTTTATTAGTTCCTGTATAAACTAAGATGTTGTCAATTAATACAGTGCTTTAACTACTTCTAGAAAAATTCTGCTCTGCAGCAGCACTAGGCTAAAGCCAGCACTACTTTATTAAGAGAATAACTTTATAACTAAAATACCAGACCAAGTTAGTCATGGCCAGCATGTCCTCATAAATTGTAGCTTGTCATTAACATAAATAAAAGATCCTCTTCTGTACTTTCTCATGTTGCGATGAGTTAAAATTTATACATTAGTCTCAGGGTTGATTAAATAAGACGGACAAGAGATTTAAGTCACTCTAGTGCTTTTGCAAAGGTATCGGTATGGTTCTGCCAAGGGTCATTAAAATTTCAAGACAACTGTCTAAACAAGTAGCCCATCCATCAAAAAACCCTTTGCTCTGAGGGATCTCCAAAAGCATTTGTAAATAAAGACATATCAACATGCACACAATGTAGACTAAGGAACTCCACTACTTTATGGAGATCTTTAAAAGCTGCACCCAACACAGCAATGCTTCAAGTCACAATAATTACTGATTTTAATAGCTTGCAATTTCATCACATTTTTTACCTAATGGTCTTGAAATACAGCATACACACTACAACCTTTATGACATGCCTATAAGAAAGAATTATTGTCTGCATTTCATGATTGGATAACACACACAAGTGCCTTTCTCAAGACTAACAGGCAGCCTGCAAAGCCAAGGACACAACTCAGGCCTCCTACAGCTCCCATGGAAGACCAACTTTCTTCTCGAGACAGCGATGGCATTTCTGCAGGCAGCAGGTGGACATCTATTTTCCCTTTTGGCAAATAAAACACCAAGTAAACTGGGGTCCACTTACACACTGGGATCTTGCTGAGAAAACATTTGCACACACAGACTTTTACAAGACAATTTAACCCTTCACATTGTCTGTCCAACATGAAAGTTGACAAATAAAGACACATTTAAGAATCAGTCATGTTTTGCTTTTGCAATAATTGTCATTGCATCTCAGGCAGCCATTTTACTATAAAGCAGTGTCATTTATGGCATTGGCAATTTTCCATCTCTTATTCAGGGCTGCTAGTGTCAAATTAACTCTCTGGCCAAGCCTCTGTATGTCAAATTTCAGCCTAGAATTTATTTTTTTTTTACATCTGAGTTACATAGCTTGGAAAACAGTTATAATGAAAATGCTGACACAGTCTTAACTACAGCACATCAATACGAGCACGCTGCTATAATAGGCTTTTGTGATCTCAAGAGACTATGTTAAATCATTTATAATTAAAGTAATTGTATTGTGACAAAGAAAAGTTCATGGTATAGTGCACATTTTATAAATGCTATAGAACCAAATCTGAAAGGTGGCTTGAAAAATGCGAGGCATGACCAGGCAAGCAAATTTTTTGACATTTCTTGTCTGATATGTCGCTAAGGAAGGACCAATGCAGAGAAATCCAATCCAAATCGGGGGGAGGTGGGGGGAACAAACAACCAAACAAATCAACACAAACACAAAAAACGTTTTAAAAAATCCACAACCAAATCTAAACCCCACACTCACAAAACCAACTCATCATCACAACCAACCAACCGATCCCCTAGCCCCCACACTGTTAGAACGACATTTTTCTACAGATAGTCTAGTTTACCATTCAGAGAAAAAAAGAGAGGCCATTAAAAGGACATATATGAACAAAGGGGTTAGCACTGTCCTTTATATAACTTAAAACAGTAAGTATTTTGGTAATGGAAGACAGTGTCAGAGACTAATTTTCTTTTAAGCATTTATTTTCCTTATGGTTAAACAGCTGGTATTTTAAGAGAACCACAACTGAAATCCTTTCATCAATATACTTCTTGAGCAGCGCAAAAAGTATCTTACCTTCCACTCAAAGATGAAAAAAAGGGCACTACATGGATTCCCAAGGGTCCACCTTCCCCAGAAATCTCCACTGTTTTTGTCATTTCACTAAAAAAGAGCAGAGGGAAACAACTCGCATGAGTCTTCACAAGATTCACTATCTTAAAAACAAACTCCTGATTGATCAGATAGCAGAAAGGTTGGAAAATATATTGGACTCGGAGCTCACCAATATATAAAAATATGATTAAACGTAAAATTGCTATCAAACTCTATTTTTTTAGATTAGCATTTGTGTACTTTGAAACAGAAAGACATCAAGTACCTAGACAATTTCCTAAGTCAACTCTAGAGTAAATGAACCAGAATATTTAAGAACAAGCTTTTAAGTCAGGAGAGACTTCATTAAAAAAAAGTTATTCTAGATGTTCTTAATTTAAACTTCACATGAGCTGCTTCAGTCAGTTTCCCCATGTGGGCACATTATAAACATTAAGATCACACATTAAGGACATCAAGCCAATAAGCAAATTAGTCAAATCCTATTTAAATATCTTTATTTCTGCCCTCAGTTGCACACAGCCTCACTGACAAAGAACAAAACAAACTGTAATCAAAAGTGCACATCAGCTCATTTTATCTGGAAGTTTCCTTCCTCAGAAACCCTCTTCAAAAACCTCTATATTATCTCTGACAGATTTTTGCTGTTTCATGGCTATGTGCTGTTTCATTTCCTATTGAGTATTTTACAGTTCCAGCCTTAGAGTGACCTTAATTCTATTCTGGGTGGTGGCAATTTGAAAAGGAAGGTACTTGAATTGGCTAGAACATCGAAAGAGGAAGAAAAAAAAAAGAGAAAAAAGAGAAATGAGTAAGGTCTGCATTCTAGCAGATCACGTTCCTACCTTCTGTGCCACTCTACATCGTCTGTAACACTCCCTCCCCTCAAATTGTGCTGAACACCATCAGCACTCAGGATTAGTGGCCTGTGGACTTTTCCTGAGTATTTCCATTTACATTAGAACATCTCAATGCATTCAACCTATAGGAAGCTCTACGCTTGCACATCAATCCTGTAGTGTTTACAGAACACGTAAAACTGAACCAAGCAGCCACTTTATATACTGCTATAAGTTAAAGACTTCATCTAACTGATGCAAGCGCAGGCTGCTGTTGAGTAAAAGACTTCTGACCTTCCTCCAAAAACCATGCAACAGATCTAGAGAGTGCACGTTTGAAAGATGAGAAAGATAACCAAGCCCCAGACGATTCTTTCCTAGTACAATAATTCCCCCTCTGGGATCAGCCGACTGCTCCCACTGACCCATGGTCCTAAGATTGTTTGATTTAACACAAGAAGAAATGCACGGGTGTAAGGGAAGAATCCATGACCACTCTTGAAGTGGCAACACGCAGCTTTGCCAGATTAGCTATAACAAAACCACAACAGCTGAGGCCTCTCAAAAGCAGGACAATTACTGCAAATGACCTTTGACTAATTCTGGTATTGCTTTCTAATAAGGCAGAATTATTTTGCTGTTATTATATTGTTGTTTGTTACCTTTATCCAAATGCATAATGATTAATCAGAAGCTACTTGCCCTAGATACAATAATTCTTAGCATGGCCAGTTAAATATAGAATAAGACTAGAAAATAAGTTTATATCATTTTGTTTCAGTCTTGGAGACTGGGGGAGTGGGAATGGTTGGTTTGTTGGGACTTTTGTATTGCGTTGGCCAAAAAGTAATTGTGCGTTGGTTTTTTTTAATAGATGGACATACACTTATTGAAATGTAACTACCTTCATTTTAAACTGTAAATTCATTACGGACCTTGATAGCTGACAGTTCAAGCTTGTTTCAGAAAAAGAAAGTGCACAATTTCATTAACAATTACTTATGTAGTATCAATTTCAAAATGGAAAATCAAAAGGAACTTTTTCATCGTATTTTGCTGCACTACTTCAGAAAAGGAAGAAACACTGTGCAAGCTCATAAAAAGTTATGAGATCTGTATGGTGAAGTTGCCTTAAAACTACAGCAGTGTCAGAACTGGTTTGCTAAATTTCCAGTCCAGAGATTTTTAAGTTAAAGATGCACCATGCTCAGGCGGGACAATCAAAGTTGATAACAAAATAAAAGCATTGGTCAAATCCAATCAGAGATTAACAACACGAGAGATTGCTGATAACACATTGAAATCGAGCATTGAAAACTATCTGAAACAACTTGGATACACTAGGAAGCTTGATATTTGGGTACCACATGAGCTCAAAGAAATTAGTGTCACTAAGAGCATTGACATCTGCGAGTCTCTCTTGAAACATGAGGAAAATGACCCATTTTTTAAATGGATGGTAATAGGCGATGACAAATGGACCATCTACGACAACGATGAATTAAAAAGATCGTGTAGAAAGAGTGATGAACCAGCTCAAAGCACTTGAAATGCAGATATGCACCATGATAATGCTAGGTCACTCGTCAGAAATGTCTGCAGCTTGGATGGGATGTGTTACCACATCCACGACATTCACCAGACCTGGCACCATCAGACTGCCATTTGTTTTCTTTTTTCCAAAACACCTTGAATGGTAAAACTTTCACTGCTGATGAGGATGCCAAATCGTTCTTGGAACTGTTTTTTGTCAAAAAAAGAGATGAACTTTCTTGAGCATGGAATCATGAAGTTGCCTGAAAGATGGCAAAAGGTAGTTGCACAAAATGGTCACTATTGTTTAATACCGTTTTTGTTTCACATGAAAAATTCACCTTTCATTTACCCAGAAAAAAAACTGCAATTACTTTCTGGCCAACCCGGTAAATTTTTCTTCCAAAATGGGTGACACTTGAAAGAATTTATATTCCATAAAAATGCAACGCACAGACCCTGAACAACAAACCACCACTGATCCCAACATAACAGATTTTCATGTTACTATATTTATAACACAGGCATTTATATTCTGATTTTTTGTTTCCTGTATTTCCCTCTCTTTGTAAATCAAACAGGGAAATCCTAACAGAAATCTTCCTGTAAGTTTTTTTTCTAGAGAAACTTGTCAGAAAAGTTAATCAGGGTGGTTACCAAAACCTCAAAAATGCATGCATAGGAAATTAACTCTTCTTTCAACTCAGTTTTCTACTTCCTCCAATTATCTTAACAGACAAAAATATAATTAAAGGGCTACTTTCATCGTCTTTTGAACTTCTACAGAATCAAAACACATGAGAAAATTAAGTAGCCAAATTCTATAGATCCAAAAAATAATCAAAAGGTAGCAAATAGGTTTTCATTTGTACAGGGAAATTTTAATAAGCTACAGTTGTCCTCAGATAACCCTGTGTTGTTAAAGTACTCCAGGGAAGAGTTGTCTTCCTAAGCAACTGTAAAATAGAGCAGGATTTTTTTTGAGGGCTATCACAATAGACAGGTTGGCTGTCATATTAAATCAATGCACTTACATTTACAAGTAGGCTCAAAGCCGAATAAAGCACAAGTTTATTTTTATATCTAACATGAAATCCACATGCTAAGAAAAATAGGTTTCTTTGTCAAAACCAATAGCCTGCATGTACACTGTGTATTATTTTTAAAAACACTGTGGCATCTCCTGAAAGTTATGGATTTACTAAAGTACTGAATTCTCAGAATAAGAGCACACTCTATATACACATATATACACACACACACAAGGTACTTTAGCATTATATTTTTAATCAGAAATGAGTCAGAATGACTTCTCATTCTCAAACAAATGTGATTCTTCATTACATCTGAGAAGAAAACTGTCCTTCACAACAACTTTAACAGATCTTGGAGGGCATACTGTTTCTAGATTATACCTATGAAAGCCTGACAGTTAAAAAATTAAAAAACAGCTTATCTGGAATTTGACTAATTTTGGTTTAGAAACCTCAAAGATTAGAGACTCTGAAAAAATTTACATCATTGACTCATGCTGTCCGTCTTTCAGCAGATTTAATATGCCCACAAGAACAGCTGAATTCCAGCAGCATACTATTCCACACTGGTTTCCAGTTTACACTGTACTGGAGAGAGTATTTAGGAATAGGGCACGGCTCAATGAGATCCTAAACAGGATGAGCTTTAAGGAGATTAATTACTAAACTCCACAGGCAGAAGGGACACCAAGGTCCTGGGACTCAGTTTGACAGTTCACTTAAACTGGAAGAACGGGGTGGGAAAATGCAGAATGGCTTTCCACTGCTGGTTGATACCTGCGATATTGACAGCAGAGAGGGTAATTTATGGATTTTTCTGCAATATGCAACACATTTAAAAACCAAACAAATCAGCAAAATAGGAAAATATTACATTCCAAAAGTTAGTAACCTACCAGTGACCTACTCCTATTTTAAATCTGCTCTATACATCTTAAATGCATATTGCAGTAAAACAAGTGTGGCCGATCAAGTCAGTATAAAAGACCTGGAGCTCAACTTCTAGCTAAGGCTGAGAGGCTGGCAACACCGGTGAGCGATGCACAGAGGGTGCCTCAGTGTGCCACATGGCCGGTATCCCCTGCAGAAAGAGCTCCTACCTCAGAAAATACTGTCCTTGCTGAGTTTGCAACCCAATTTCTATGGAATACATACAGATATATTCTTACAGCAACCAAAAGAAGTGAAATTTTAAAAACCATTTATGTCAGTGAAATTTATCAGAGCTGCAGGTGAATTTATTCACCGCAACTACAAATCCTGCACTCAGGCTTTTTCAAATGCAGGCTGGCATCTTCCTTCCCTTCGCTGCACTAAAGGTGCCTCAGAGGTCTCAGCGAAGAGAGAACACCTGCCTAGCATGACCCGATTGTGGCATCCAAGACCACATTCAACACTGTACTATTGATTTTTTACCTGAAGATGCTGACATAATTTACTATTTAAATTCTTCACTGCTTGATGTTTATTGATTTCTGCCAGATTCTTTACAGTCTATCACATTTGTCAGGAACGCTTGCCATGCACATTATTAAACATGTGGATGAGTACAGTTTAGCAAAGACATAGAGAAGATGTATGCATGTGTGTAGTGAGCATGCACAGCAGTCCACTTGTAACATGGAAAGCAAAATTTAAATGGAGTGCTGAATGTTCAGTGGTGACTCAGTGTGACCTTCAGACTGCTTGCTGTCCAGTACTACAGCTCCCTCTCCTGAAAACTGTAAAAGAATTAGCATTTTGTTAGTAAGCGATAGAAAAAGATTTATTAGCTGAAACCTTCTCTGCGAACTATCAAATAATGCTGAAGGACCCACCTCAACCACTGAGCACACAGGTGCTTAAAAGGGACTTCTCTCCAAAAATAAAACATTTTGGAGCTTTGCAGCAGGACCTGTCTCACTAAGATGCTTTGACCTTCCCAAATCACAAATGCTAGGAGAATCTTCTGGTAGGACTTCTCTTGGGGAATATAGTAAATGTAGCCTACAGTGGATTAATTGTTTTGCAACATACTGAAGACAGTACCATGGAAAAAGCTGCTTTCAGCATGGGTTACTGGACAAAACTTGTCATAACGTGTATGTCACAAGAATCTACTGCTTGAGTAAATACAGGTATTTATCATTCCAGTGGCATTTTCTTTTGTCATTTCAGTCTTATTCAACACTTGCACATGCAACCCAACCCAAGCACAACATGACTAAGTAAGAACCGCTGAATAGCTCATTTAATTCCTTGTATGTTTTTAAGAAAAGGCACAGACTAGTAAGCTGCTGTATGTGAAAAAAATCTCTTAGCGCAGGATGACAAAGTTTCCCTTGCAAACAGAAAAGCACAGTTGCTATTCTGAACATGCTTTGTGTCATTTTTACTGACCACAGTCAAGTAAAAGGCAAAGAAATGTCACTCGGATTCAGGGGGCTCACAGATGAGGTTATTGAGCTGCACTTCGCTTGTTCTTCACTTGTCCCTCCAGTCTCACCAGCCAGTGCTGCTGGAAAGGGAGCATCCATGAACACGGGCTGCTGCCATTTGGTAGAGAGCATAGGCCTACAAGTGATGGCAAGTTACTAAAGGGAATTTTAAAGATGAAGCATGCACAGATTTATCCAAATAAAAAGGGTGATGACCCTGTTCTTGTACCTCTTTCACATACTAAAACAGTACTGCCAATGGTAATGAAGTATCTTCACCCATTCTTCCAGAGAGCCTTCCAGAGTGGCCAGCTCAACTAAACCTGTCAGCACATCTCCCACCCATTTCCTATCCCTTCTCCACATTTTTCCTTCTCTCTTCTAAACTTGATGCTCAAAGGTCTCATGAAAATGTCTTGGAAGCCCTGAAGAATAAACCAGAGCTCAAGTTGTTAAATAGTGTGAATACACTCAAATGAAAATCTAAATATCTAAATAGGGATGGAGAGTACCCTACAAGGAGAAGAGAAAGCAACAGAACACGCAGAGTCACGAAGGAACTTTCCAGGCACAGTCAAGGAACCTGCTCACTCTCTTTTAGAGGAGATGGACACATTTCAGCTGCTCCATTCTACACAGAACTAAACAAACTATCCACAAAGTGCAAGTATTTACTGTGAAATCATGCCAGAATCTTCCAGTTTCAAGTTTGAAGAGGTAACCAATCACCATCTCCTAACTAAAAAGCATTAATTTAGTAAAGATGCTACTGTAATACAGATCCTTTTCCCCACTAAAATTAGTTAGTTCTCACAAGGTTAACTGTCTAACTGTTTAGAGAGAAACCAGACAGCCTGCAGGCATCAGGTTTTTGTGTCTTTTATTCTTTAAATCAAGTTGTTCCACTCCTGTGTTGTTAGACTAATGAAAGACACAGAAGGTTAAAATAAAATAAAACACAGAGAAGGAAAAAGCCCTGCAGTTATGCTTCAATTATGTATCTACAGTACTTAAACCAAGGAACTGACCCTGACCTCTGCTAGAAAGAAGTGGGAAGACAGCAAAACAGAACATAATGAAAACACGTAATGAATTATCCATGCATAAATTACACTTGGAGTTCCAACTAATCCATAGCTATTAAGCTAAACATCCACTTCCAAGCAGATTCAAGTTTATTGTTCCTTAACAGTCATTTTTACTACGTAAAGCAAGGTTTTCAAATAAAGTATTACTACGTATAGTGTGCTAAGGGATTCAATGTTAAAGGCTGCGACGTATGTCTACCTGACTTCTGTAGAGTATCAAGACGCTGCTGTTACTTAAAAATCTTTCAGTCCTAGTTCAAAACATGAGGTGAAGCAAGGAAAAATACCAAATTCTATAGACTGACGGCATGAGCTTGGCTTCCCTTATTCTGAACATCATCTTTACTAGCACATTCAAAATAAAAAAAATCCATCTTCAGAATTACCAGAGGACTGTCATTAGTCCTGTCTTTATTTATTTCACTAAAAAACGTGTCAATGACTCAATGTTTCAAGTCCCTCTTCCAGCAAAGATCAACTCTCAAAAGGTCAAATTAAAATTTTCAGTCTCCTGAGGGATACAAAATTTCTCAGTACTTTTATAGTAAAATGTTTTAAGAGCATCCAGGCAAAGAAGCTTCCTTCCTATTAGCTTCTGAATACAGCAACTAAAAATCCACCACAGGGCCACTCATTTCATTAACCCAATGCGCAACTGATTTATCTACTTAAATCAGTGAACTGATTTTCTTCAAATTGAAGAGTTTTCCTACTTGAGTGAGAAACACAAAACAAGCCAAGTCTGAAGCGTTTAACTTCAACAGCTAGGCTTCACAATCAAAATACTCATCGCAGTATTCTTTTTTACTGCTTCCCTCTGAAATACCCATTATTGGCTGCAGGCAGAGAAGGGACACTGACCTCAGGCAGGTTGGCGCTCTGATGAGAAGGCTCAGATAATATTCATAGGTGACTTGCTGCGATTTTGCTTAAGTGCTATAGGTCATAACGATTACCAAACCCAGTGACAGGAAAGAATATTTCCTAGTGAAAGCAGCAAGGACAACAGTGGTTTTCTCCTTTCTTCCATAGCATGGAGTAGCTCACAATCAGGCTGAAATAACAGCTTCATTAACATCACTTAATTTAACATAGCTTATTTAAATGAAGGCTTAATATATCATGAATTAGTGGTCCTTCATGGCCCAAACATCATTGAAATATAGTAAGAAAGATACTGGCACAAATGAGAATTATAAATAGTACTTTCTTTCAGAAAGAACAGTGTAAATCAAGTCAAAGTAAGTATTAAGATGCTAGTTTTACCATTTGTGAAAAAAAAGTTCTATTATTTTATACTTTTTTATTAATAAAACCTTCTTATATTCAATCAAATTAAGATACCAGTAAGCCAGACAGATGGTCTCTAGTGGCTCATTGTTTTCCTTTATAAATGTATTACTCCTAATGAAAAGACCTTTGTAGAAACAGTTTAAAAATAAACCCCAAAACCTCTCCCTTTTAAGGTAAAAGCCTTAAGAATCAAAATAACTGCCTTAAAATTTAAATTCTCAGACTTTTGATATTTCAGTGACTTTCACAGATATACCAGCTAACTCTGCTTTACAAAACAATGTGTTCTGAATTACTCCAAAGTTCACCTTTTACAAGGACTGGACTATATTACAAATACTTGAGTATCACTGAAAATTTTGAAGAGAAAAGTCCTTATACTACACATCTCAACACTTGCAGGCAAAATAGTGTTTAAAAAAATGTATCTCAGGACATAGGAAGCACAAGCAAGGTATATTTTGGTACAATTACTTTATCTTTATTTTGGTTGGTGGGGGGTTTTTTTGTTTGCTTGTTTGGGTTTTTTTGCCAACAGATCTCCTTAATGCGTAAGTCTTAATCAGATTAAGACAACTCATTTTATCTCAAAACATGTCACAACCAATGCAGAAAGGTTCTTAGGAGTATCTTGTTCTGGCCAGCTTTCCCTTTGCTCCCTGTCTGTTCAACACTTTGATGCTCCGGCATCAGTTGAGTGTGCACCAATCTGTGCTCTTTATCATTTTTCCTTCCACATTCCTCCACCAAGACAGTTTGCAGAATTCAACAAAAATCCTAGGAGAACTCCAGAAATCCAGGCTTACTACAACTGTTCTGTGACATGTCAGAGAAGACCTGGCCATTTCAGAAAATGAATGAATACCTCTTAAAAGTTTCACAGAGGACTTTCTCACTGCCACCATGTCCAATGGCCACCAAAATCAGGCTATCACATCCTTCTTCTGAAGAATCCCAAATGCAAGCAATGACTTGTTTAAATCAATAAACAATAATATGCTCTCTGAAAATTCTTAAGAGGACTTAGATGATGTACCACACCCTAGTAAATGCATAAGGACAGCAGTAAATACGAGCACAGCATGCACAGAGCTTGATTAATCCCTATTACAAATTAATGGATCAAGAAACAAATAAGTGCATATATTTGGTGATGCATAGTAATTACATCAGGTGAAACAAGCTGTAGAAGTCTTTAGCAACACTCCATAAAGAGAAAATAAGCACTAGCAACTAAACTGACACAGTTCCATACCTGCATGACGAACGCCAGTCAGCTCATGTGTAACTCAGAGGCCTGGCAGATGCAGCAGAAGCTGGAAAAGCACCCCAGTTCAGCTCATCAACAGATGAGATGAAAAGCACAACCTTACCAAAATGAGTATGTTTTCCATAAAAGAAATTAAATTATGACTCAAAGAACAAGAAAAATGAAGACATTAACTCTCTTGCATGGAAAAAGACTAATTTTTGACACAATCTAAAAGGAACGGTGATCCTTCTACCAAAATCCTGGCATGGCCCAAAAGACCACCAAGGTTAGAGTCCTTGCTCTTGTGAACTTCCCCACAGGCTTTGGGTGTATAGCTTCATGCCTCTTTCTCAGACCACATGTAGGTCAAATGGGAATATTAGCACATGGTTTTTCTCAGGTGTTTGTGAGGATAAATAAGAATAAGGGATGCAGATACTGTTTATTTAATGGTTTTTATTATATACTGTTTTGACAGACAACTATAAGCTGCAAAATTAGAGCAAATAATTATTTGCTATCGTCAAAATTGAAACAAATTATTTTTTGACATTTTAGCTGTCACGCAGAAGTCTGCCATATAACACTTCTTAATTTCATTATACAACATGCTATGATACCACTACAGTTCTGCAACAAACACAGCATACTGGACAAAGGACTACATTCCTTTGCCCACTCAAAAAGGTGACTTCAGCACATGAATCACCAGACAAAACTGAAATTTAAGCTTATGGTGGGACAGGAAAATAGCACTATGGAAACTTTTAGGTCTAAATTTGTCAGGTCAAATCCTCTGTTACCACCACTGAGGATCTGACTGACCTACTTCGTGACACTGTATTGCACCCCATCTAGTTAATTTTGGTCTGACAATTGTAACCTGCAAAATTCTTTTTTTCATTTCATTTCAGCCATTCAGAATTTTCCCTGTGATTTCTGGAACAACAAGCCCTGAAGCTCATTATTAAACCTCTTGAGAACATCTGCTTTCCTCACATTTCAATTATGCAGATCTCAAATTTTATTGTATCGGCTTCCAAATCCAGATTATATACTTGCCAAAGTTTCACTCAAAATTTAGACTCGTCAAAATAAAAGTTATTTCCCAAACTATCAATGCAACCTCTACCACCTTCAGTTAGAGCAGCACCAGCCATCTTTGGTTTGTTGTAAATTAAGAGAGGAAAAGGACACGTTCCATCTGACTACTTCAGTGAGGCAATGCACACCGAAGTATTGTAAATATTGGCTATTGTTTTCACAGTGTAGAAACACAGATATAAAATCTAGTAAAGACGACAGCGAAATAATAACCTTACCACTCAGAACCAGAGGTGACATTTTAACTGAAAAAGATAATTTTAGGATTATATGGTTCAGCTGACCAGTTATTTACTGAGATAAAGTATTACCTAAGAACATCCTCTATATTAAGACATTAAATACCTGCAGGATTGAGTAGAAAGCAAAACCACTGCACATACAACAGTAGCATATTTCTCCCCCCAGCCTTACACTATAAACACAATAAAATCATTCATATTCACCACTGAGAGTAAAAGACTGTCATGTGCAAATATGTGCTTCAGTATGTGCATCAAGTGCATTTTTAGGATGGGAAAGGGACAAGGGGTAAGAGATCACAATGATGATGTGCACAATGCAGCTTCACAGGTGCAGCCGGCATGAGAAGTCACTCTTGTCTCGCATGTTGATAAATCACTTGAGTCAGCACCAAACAGTTCCTACCTGACAGGGAGCCGGGCTCTCTGAGTCAAGAGCAGCTCTGTGGGTTCAGTGAGGTTCATCTCCCCATCCTGAAAGGATACCTGGGATGCGCCCTGTTGAGAGATTTCAAAGCACATTTGAATCAATGCACATGTTATATATATAGATATATAGATATATATCACTCTGCCATCCTGAGCCATCTTCTTTCTCACAATGGATTCCACAGACCTTGGATAAAACCAATGGCTTTTCTTCTGCTCTTTCCATCCCTTAGTAGTGTTTATCTGGTGAAGATGCATTTTCACAGTAACTTCACACCAAAGAAAAAAATGTAACCATTTGGCCAGACACGAAAATACAGTGCACACAGGGACCTGACAGTAATGCTGAAGCTCTTGAAAACTATTATTCAACTTTCTTTGTGATCCTTAGACTCTTAAAGTTCACATTTCTTCCATGCTGGGAGAGGGAAAGAGGCACCAATGAGATAAGACCACTGTCAGCAGGTGAAATATTAGCTTTAGTGTACTGTACTTCATTGCGACCCTTATGGCAATAATGTAAACAGAGCAAAATCTGTAACAAAGACCTGCTTTGGAGAGGTCACTTCTGCCAACTCCGCAACAGGAATATAGCTGGAAGACATAAATCTTCAGCTGTCAACACACTAAAAGAATTCAATTCAGAGCTTGATCTTAACTAGATAAAGCCTAAAGTTAATCATTTTTTGTTGTTGTTGCAGTTGTACAGTTTTCCAGTGTTTATGCTTGCCATATCAAGTTGTTTCAAGGCAAAAGGTAGCAATGTTATAAAGCAGTCCCAAAGAACAAAGCCAACTAGATAGGTAATTTGATTTTCAATAAAAGCTCTACACTGTGTATTAAAACTTTCCATTTCTCTCAAAAAGTGGCTCTACTCAGAAAGATGGCTTTAAAGGTTTGGTGCTTTCAGCACCCCAAAGATTTGTAGAACTTATTTTCAGTTTGTAAGTATCAAGAAAATGGGTTGCTTTGCATTTTAAAAAAGAATCATGACCAGCCTTGCAAGCAAACCCTTGGAATATAAATCAAGCTAGATCTCCTTTTGGTTCAGACATGGCTTTTGAACCTATAATACTGGTAGTGATTCTCTTTGTGTGTTAATCAGAGCACAAGCCAAGAAACTTGGCTTCCACTGCAAGACCAATATAGCTCATGGAAAGAAAACTTCTGTCACTAATGGAAGAACTATTTTTAAAAATGTGTACTGAGTATGTGCCATCTCTTCCCGTCACTTTTCACAGTGGAACCACATGTCAAGGAGCAATTCTTGTTATCTGAAGCATATTCCATACTAACCTCATAAATCAAGAGCTCAACCTCAAGCAGTGCATTAGCAACAGAAATCTGACACACAGTCTTCATATGTTGACTTCATCTTGAAAAAAGACACCACCTTGGTAGCAAGAGATGTCAGAAGCAGGCAAAGCTCTTAACAAGAATGTGCCCAACAAAGCTGACCTCCTTTGGCTAACCCCTGAAAACACTAGTTCCCCATCTTGGAAGGTTGAAAATAGCCAAGCCAGGAACAGATTTTGGGTTGTGAATTAATGAGACTCCCTTTTCTTCCAGACACTGGCCGCAACACTCTGCTGTTCAGTGCACGACAGAGAACTTGCCACTCACAACTGCTTTGCTTTTTAAAGCCTGTCTTGCAGTCTACATAAGTGTGCATAAGCTACACTATTTCTCTATTTGTGTACTTTTGGTTACTGTTGTCTTGCTGTAAGTGAGGTTACATCCATACTTGTCCTTCACCTCCACTTCCTTGGGAAACAGATTTCACAGCAATGACAAATACCAGTGTTCAGAACACAATCTCATCTCATGTTTCTGTTGACCAGTTGATCACAGGTTTTAAGCCACCATTTTTTGATCAACAAGTCCAATCTCATACTAGGAATCAGATTTGTTCAGCGACACAGCACAACATAGGTAAGGGCACAGTTACACTCAAAGATAAGCAAGAGGTTTCAACAAAAAGATAGCAACGAACAGCTTTCTTTTCTGCTAAAGACCAGACCAGCACCAAGAGTCTTGAAGCTGGGTAACAGGGTCATTATAGATATCAGGGGTATCAGACCTTCAGTAAAAGTTTTCAAGAACAGATTTAAAAATACATCACAAGTGTTTCAAGGCACGTTTATTCATGTGCCAGAAAATAATGGTTCAGTCTTCTTGTGAGGTGCACAACAGTCCCACATTTTCACCATTTCACAAGACAAAACTTCAGTGAGGAATTAGAGGATGAAGTTTGGAGGCCATAACTGCAATTGCAGGGTTTTTTTTAAATTTATTTATTTTTTATTTTTATTTAAGGGTAAAAGCACCTAAAAAAAGTTACCCTCTCCTGAGCTGAACCAAAGTGTGCTGAGAGACTTCAGAAGAGCCACAGGCAGAAGTTCAGTGTCACCGGTCACAGTCCCCATCCTGCACATCACTGCCTGTTTCGATCTGAAGGCATACAGTACTCTCAGATATCACAGATTATCACATACTCAAGTCAGTAAACACAAAGCCAGATATATTTAAAGTCTTAACTGACCAAGGAAACATAAATCATAACACTAAAATTATAACTGAGCTCCCCAAGAATGACATTAGAGCTCCTGTCACATAACAATTGCTATGAATGGCCAAATTCCTTTCATATTTCAGTATTTCATTAGAAGCTCAGTAAATTTAAACAGATCACCTCCTGCCCAACCAGCAGAATGACAGCAAACCAACAATGCACAAGTAAAGACACTATTAGAAGACAATGATCCAATACACACAGAAAATCTCCATCTCTCACTCATATTTTAAAGACTGTCAGTTTTTCAGTACAAGCAGAATTAATGACGCTGACTCCCAAAACTTGACTTAAATTCAGCTGACAGTGTAATAGATTGCCAGTGTCAGAATTGCATTTTCACTTTGGAAATAGGAATAGAATGCAAAATGGTGCGGTAGAAACAAAAGCCAAGAAAGCATACGCATCTAAGAACACTGGACATTTTTAAATTTATTTACATAGGGATAATTTCAGTTAGGCAATATTTTCCTAGTGCTGCAAAAAAGCACGTTCTTCAAATTAGGACTGAAGCAGAAGAGAGAGATTTATTAAATAATAACCCTCTGCAAACAACTATAACTCCAATGGTTGAAAGAGTCTCATATTCACTATGTGACAGCTCTCAAATTAAGTAAACGTGTACATGTAACAGTAGAAAGAGTGACAGAGTACATACCAGTAGTATTTTCTACTCTGAAATATGCAGAGTCTTCTCAATTCAATAGTCAGTATATTATCCCTAACAACAGGAATATTCTGACAACAGTCAGTACTAATATACTAATTCTATACATATAATATACATATATATATATACATATAATATACAACAGTCAGTATATTAGCCCTAACAACAGCTGGAATCAGCCATGGGTCTTACTGAGGCAAGGGAGTACGAGAAATTCTCTAGTTTTACTTAAATTTTTGAAAATGCTCATTTAATAAAAAAAACACAAAAACACCTGGTGAAAAAACAGTAGCAGTGGCACTTTGGAGAGAGATGTGAAAGTACCAGTTTCTGGCTAGGGCTAGAAAAAGAGAGAGGGAGACAGAACTGACTGAAAACACTCAAAACAACTGGTTTTATTTCAAACCAAGTGTGCAGCCATGAGCAGCCAACACAGCACAAGACGGCACGGCACAGCACAGCTGACGGCTGCCCTGATTATCAGGTACAATCAGCCCCATTGCTCTGCTTTCTCACTGTCACTGCAACCCAGAAAACCTGGATGTTTATATCTTAACAAAACTGCACCAGATCTGTTTTGTACCTAAACTAGGTTATAGTGTAGTTCTGCACTGTATTTTAGCTAAAAATAAATCTTTTGTTGAGGTTCTTCTGCAGCAAAATTTTGCACATTCACCCAAAAGTGACCTATACCACCTCGCCCAATAAGACAGCTTTAGGTCGTTTATAGCCACCAGTGGCCGTAAAAGTGCCCTAAATCACCCCAATTCTCCCTGGTAGGATCAGAATTTCTTAAGAAGTTTGCAGGTAGTATGAAATTGCAAATATATCACTTTAAGAAAAGCTACGTAGCCAAATCATCCTTTTCTACCTGGAAAAAAAACATCCTATTAAATAACAATCAACAAGAGATGAATCTTAGAACTAGAGAAATTTAGAGAACAGGAAGTCTACATAAGCAACTAGAGAAAATCCTGAGTGCAGGGCATACCTGGAGTATAAGATGCTCATCAAACACCAAGAATAAACTTGAAGGAAATAAATAAGATCTATTTTTAGAAGAAAAACACATGGTATCTACTCAGATTAGGACTGCAGCAGTCTAGTATACCCAAGAGAAAGTATCTTTATCTGAAACTTTCTTTTAATGACAAAGTTAAAAGTGAAAATGTACGTCTGAAGTTCCAGTTTACAGTATTGTATTCCTTGAGGGCACCAGCTTTTTAAAACAAAGGCAAGGCATGGAGACCCTAAAGCAGAAGGTCAGGAGCAGGGTGGCAGGCTGCAGAGCTCCCTCTCCCTGCCTAGCCAACAGTAAACCTTTCTTCCAAGAAGGTTCAGGGGGAGTTCAGATCCTCCCAACACAACAAACAGTCAGATGCAAGGAAACCTGGAGGTGAAAGGGATGCTTGGCTTACAAATGCAGGAAATGTCTCATCTACTGCTCTCACAACAGACAATTTTAATTACCATATTTAAAAATTAAACATTTTTAGCAACACTTTCAGGATCACGTGAGCATTTCTGACAGCCAGAATGAGTTTTAAAAGCCATTACACTATTTTTAGCTTTAAAAATCAGCACTTCCATAAATATTCCCAAAGCAGTAAGTCCATGCTACAAAGTAAAGGTGTTTACCTTTAGTCACAGCAACAAATGCAACAGCTGACACTTCATACAGAAGACGATGCCCAAGACCATGTAGTTCAAGGAACACACATCAGTGTTCTTTTTTGTTCAGTAATACTATGATCAAGCACAGATGAAATATGATAACCCTATTTCAACCAAAGTTATATGCAAGCTGTCATACTTAAACAAGTATATTTTTAACCACAGCTAGTTTATCTCAATTACAAAATTCCCAACCATCTAACATCCCCACACTATAACACAGTATATCAAGGATGGAATCCAATGTAAAGGAACCTAATAAAACACTGCTAAACCGAAGAAAAAATTATTAGTGTTTGTTACTGCATATTTCTTTCTTCTGCAGTGGTCTGATTGTTTTAAATCACTCAGCCTCTGTAAGACGTGATAAGTATTCTTAAACTGCTCACAATAGTTCCATTTCAGCTACTGATTAAACTACATCATCCTCTAAACTAGTCAGAACGAAATTCATTTGAAATGGATAATTGATGCAATTGTGCAGTACCTACAGATGCAATTAATCACTTGCTAAAGATGACTTTTAAGCAGGCAACAAATACAAAAATAAGAATCATACAGCTTCTTTCAATGTTGCCAATTGAATCTATTCTACTGGACTGCTAAAAGATATTTTCAACATAAGAATAGCTGTACATCTTCAGATATTTTTAATAATATGCAAGTGGATTCATGTCAATTAGCGCAGCACAAAGAAAAGCCATAATACAGTATGGCTTTTAACAATTACATGAGAGTTACAGGAGCCACAACAACATTTTTCCCTCTCAATTACCAATGGATTTTTTTAATATCGTAGTGAGCTGTGGTCCCGGCACTTAAAAAGCTATTTAAACCACAGGCATAAATAGACATTCTCCTATCACTCTGGAGTAAGGAATTATTCTCCCAAATTATTTGCTAACAACTTTAAACCGAGGGTTATCACCACAGCTGAACCGTACTGGTGGTTTACGTACACTGTGTTGCTCAATACAAAAGTCACGCTGGCTGAAACTGCCTTCCTCGGCAGGTCCAAGTACTCCATGTAACAGATTGGGAGTAACTGCATCACATGTGCAGTTCGACTGAAGCACTTACTCAGTATCATCCTGAAAAGTGGGACAGGAACATCTTATGCACACACAGACATCCTCAAGATTACTGCCTTAGCTCAGTGGTCAACAACTTCTGTCAAAAGAATAGGAAGGCAAATTCTCAGTAGTAAACAGGGTGCTCTCACACCGAGAGGCCAGGAGGAAGAGTTCCTCACAGGGTTAAGCATGGGAGGCAATGTCTTTTAGCCTCCTAATTACCGCTGGTTCAAAGTCAGAAGATGCCTTGAAGCCCCTGCCTTCTCCAGGGGCAACACATCCTTAAGATCAATCACAGCTCCCAGGGAGCACAGGAGTCAGCAGGTACCAAAACCAGAGGAGCCTCAGTTCTTCAGGGACACAAGGTGCACCAGCCAGCTTCTCACCTTAACTCCCACTGAGATTTCCTGGAAATGTTCAACCTCTCTACATGTAAAACCCACCTTGCCAATACCACCCTTCAAAATGTTCTCCCTAACCCTTCCTGCTCTACCTACTCCCCATTTGTTTCCAGTCCTAACCATTCAAAAATGTAGTTGATGAGCATGGAAACAGCATTTTATGTTTCTTCAAGTCCTACACAAACAGTAGGTTCTGTTTTTAACGGTAGCAAGGATTTTTTTAGGCCTAGAGATGAAAACTGATATGTATCATTTTGATCATGAAATTTTCCAAGAGTCCTCAGATGAAAAACTTCTCTAACACTGAGCAAAAAAAGTTCCACTAGTTGTAACAGTGCTGGAGTTCACACCTTTTCTGGCAGTTCTTCTGCATGGGTGATGGGAAGGAAGAGGTGCAGCTTGAGTCCCTCAGTGCTTCCCTTAGTGAAGGGCTCAGAAGAAAAATGGAAAAATTGCTTCACAGTTAGGTCTCCAGAAGGGGTTTTCCTGTACAGAAAACTCTGGACTTAAGCCCAGTATTTTAAGTATTTCCAGAGTAAGGTGTGAACAATGTCTTTCCCAAAGCAGCAGAAAGCCTCTTTCAAAAGCATTGATAACATATTGATAAATATTTGGATTTAGCACCTCTACTGGCCAAGAACCAACTCTTAAGTAAAAGGAAATGTTTCAGAAGGGGAAAAAACCAAACAAACCACCCACACACCAACCAAAAAGCTACTAGAAACATAAGTAATAGGGTAAGTGTTCACAAGTTTTAGGAGCTGTCAATATCGGAAAAATTACTGAAAGGATGGAGTGACTGGCCAGCCATATGATCCCTGGCACCTTTGGAACAGATGACACATTTATTAGCCCTCCCCTCGATTTATCACGCTGCTTTTCCTTGCCTTCTCTTGATTAGGTAGACATTAAATCATACATATGCTACTAAATGCTTCTAGAGGGCTTGTAATGATGGAAAACACACTAGAATTCTATAGGGTATACAGAATTTTAGAGAATGAACCTCTATTTTCTACAGTTAAAAACCACCAGGTTTTTACCTGTTCAGTATCAGGTAAAAATTAATTTACCAACACCTGTAGAAATAGTTAAAATCAATGCATAGCTCTTTTCCTGACAAAAACTGGATCAACACGAGAAAGCAGAAGCAAAATTAGATAATGTTACTGACTTAAATAACCTGCTACTGTTTCTGAGTGTGTCTACAGGGTCTTTTGAAGACATACACAAGCTCTCTGCCTGCGCTGCAAGCCAACTAGACACTACAAAGCAGCATTAGGAGGCTGGTGTGCCTGAGCCAGTATTGTTCGCCTCTCAGCAAGGTTGTTAATTTCAGCTCATCCATGCTATGAATATTTTAAAAAGATTCTGGCTGACCTGAAGCACGGTGAATCTTGTGCCCAGGTACTGGAGGTCACAGATAAATCCTGAGATTCTGTTAGGGAACTAATATTAATATTTTATTTACCTTTTAGGTTTTTTTATTATAATTTAAGGACTGTTGCTAAATTTACTGTCCAGAAATCCATGGGTGGTCTTTTATCTACAGAGAACATTTACCAGTGCTATCAGCAATGCAAGGCAGTGAAGAAGCAGGTGTTTCGAAGCTAAAACTTGTGATTTCTTCTGTATCATCCATTTGGAGACAAAAACATCTGTGTTCAAAGAAAGCACTAAACCTTTGGACATTGGAGTTACCAGAAAAACTATTTGTAAGCATTCCCATGGCAACAAGCTTCATTTTAAAAGTGCACTATCATTAGCTCCACAAATGCACACTAATCCCTTCTCTTGGCTGGAAATTGCCATTGGGCAATTAACACTGCAAAAATAGGAAAGAAATACATATTTCTACAAGAAAATCCACCAAATTTTCTCAGAACAAGAGAACATCAGCATTATCTTCCCTAGCTTGACTCACTTTTTAAAACCTCCCAAGATCTTTAATTAACAGAACCTTTTACAAGAGATTTGCAAGCTACAAATCTCTATTTTGACTCCTTTCTTATTTGTACAAAGGGAACTGGCTGTATCCCTTTTTAAAATTAAAGGAAAAAAAATATATCTGAAACCATTATACGTTACATCAGGATAATCTGTTCCTGAAAGTATTACTTTGTGAACATCTAACTTTTATCTAGACGGTCTTATGTATGATGGCAGATCACCGTTTCCCCAAGAAACAGAATTCAGATTTTATTCTCACCATACGAAACTACTAATTCTGAACACTAAAAATACCAAACCCAAAGCAAAAAACCAACCCCACCGACCCACAACAAAGCACTAATGCACAACACTAAAGAAAAAAAAAGCATTACAAATGCAACAATGAAATTGCACTACCGAATCAAAACTTTCTGTATTGCTACACCAATATGCCCTCTATGTTATCTGAAAGGCTTCTAAAAATGTTTATTCTACGTTCTACAAGTTGAATGTACAAATGATACGTTAGCCTTGGATCATTATTTCTTGCAATAAATCCTTTACTGAATTTAGCTGTCTTTTTCATCCAACTGAAAACTGTGTAACTTCACCACTACCACCAAAGACAACGGGACTGACCAACAGTAGTTTCCAAAATTTAAAAACCACACCCATTTTCAAGGTTAAAAATGGGGCTTCCCTAATGATCATATTTAATACTTTGCTGCTAAATGTCTTTATGAATGGAGCATATGATATGATGCCTTAAACAAGCTCGGCCAACAGGAATCCCTAGTTCTGTTGATTCTGTAACTGTGGAAAATCAAATCATTTCCACCCATCAGTCTGCTAAGCACTGCCCACAGCCTGCGAGAGCCAATGCTAAGCTTTGACACAGATCAGAAATCTCAACTCACTACTTTGGAAATCAAGCAGTAACATCAGTAAGATGCTGTAACGGTATAAGAATGTTCTTTATCTCACTTCAGAAGTCAGTGTCATAGCCACGTTTAAGTCAAGACGACAGTCAGTTCAGTAACCAACACCAGCTGAAACTTCGCAAAAGAAATAGCTGATGATACTGTCCACATCTTCTCAGACATACCATTTTATAACACACCACTAAGCGGTGATAGCCCGAGATATTTCCTGTACCAGTAATCAGTGACTCTCACTCACTTCCAGAGACCACCTAGAATCGGCACTCCTGGCCCATCTCTCCTTCCAGCAGACAGAGCTGTGCCGGGGAACATGAGGCCTGGCCCAGGCACCTCTCCCTTCCTCCTGATCTGGCTTTGCCACTTACAGTGCATCACATTATGTTTTCCTCGGTGAACAACATACGTTAGTAATTGCTAGTTATGTTATTACTATTCCTCATGTGGGATTATCATAGTGAAGCAACAGCACTGATTAATCAATTAGCATGGATTCATTAGAGAAGGGACGAAAGATAGGGCAATGTAATTGTGTTTACTGAACAATGGATGACAGTGTGCTTAAAGCCCAAGATTTCTAATAATACACAGCCACCTAGCATGATATATACATAACATTATGAATATTTAGAACATTTCTCACTGCGGAACTGGAGAGACAACAATCAGAACGTGACTGTGTGCACGTAATGCTGGAGCCCGAGGAATGTGTAGAGGGGAGAAAGCACAAGACAGATGGTGCAGACAGATGAATGCTTTAGCTTTGACTACATCTTTGTAGAACAGCTACATTATTTCCTATAGTCCAGTATGCACAGGTGCGTCTGCACATTACAGCGGCCACCAGTATAAAGTCAAAAAAAGTGTCACAGAAACATTACTAACTAAGGCATGTTAAGCAGAACATTAAAAAACCAGCCTGCTTTTCTAATTAACACTGACAGAGCCCACTATCTAGGAAATAAACAGAAGCACGTAGAGTAACTTAGAAGCTTTTTCTCCAGATGTTCAAGGTGCACATCCTTCACTGCTTGCCCCTGTCAAAGGTTGAACACTGAAACGACATCAGCGATTAAAGAACAGGAATACCAAACTTCCAGACATGTCTCCTGTTTCCATATTTGGTCCCTTTTAGGCACTAACGCAATAGCTAAAGACTCCTTCTTCTGTCTAACACTGGTATACAGACTGGCCAGCAATGCATACGGATATCAAGAGGTGAGACAAGAATAATTTCTTGAAAATAGGGTGCAGTCAAAAGGCATTGAAATATAGCTTCTGCTGCACTCTGTTTAAAAGGATAAAGACAAAACAAGAATGTAAAAGGTTACAGAGAAAATACTTAGCTAAAAAGCCAAGGCAGAAAACATGCCCACCATACTCTATGAAATCAGAAATATTCACGTAAATCAAAGATCAGGGTCCCATGAGAGACCCAATCTATAGCACGACAAGGACTTGAATGCTCTCAGAGACCCACTCATCCAGTGTTTTCCCAAGACGCTCCCACAGCGTGCCAGAAAACCACAGCCTGTGATTAGTGCACAGCTTCCACAGCTTGGAATGCAGGCCTTGAACACAAGGTACTAAAAATCACATGGCCTGCTTAGATTAAAGGCACTTTCATTCCTG
>NW_010159117.1:131987-153273 GCF_000695765.1 Mesitornis unicolor
AGTTAAGTATTCCCCCTCAACTTTATGGGCCACAACTTTATTTACTTTTCAGAAGATTCAGGCATTAAGTTAATGAAAGACTTATCAGTTTGCTTCAGTCTAAGTGGGTTATTGCTCAAGTCTGAACATCATCCTGTAGACATCTATTATTCTCCATACTTTAAGAGTTGTTAAACTATAAAAATATTTTTTCTATTTTCATATATATACACACATACGTATAAGTGTATATATAAATATATATATATATACACACACAAATTGCGGGTGAAGTTCTTCCAAAGCCCATCTGGTCACAAAGATACCATAGAAGCCTCATAACATCGCTCAGTACAGGAAAGAATTATGTCTCCTAGAAATCCGACTCTCTCCTTGGTTCTGGGCACTCCCCAGAACAAACTGCCAACCTTCGTTCTCAACAAAACCTTCCCAACGCTGTGGTCAGGGATCCATCATAACGGCCTAAGAAAAAAAAACAAAAAAACAAAACAAAAAAACCAACAACAACAACAAAAAAAAACCAAACCAAAACAAAACCCAACACAACTCAGTCTGGCCAGGCCTCTATTCAACAGGTAAATCCCAGCACTAGAGATGCTCCTAAATTGCTCTTTTGGCACACTTTAAACCTAACTAAGAAAGACCTTGTCAGAGGAAAAAGAGGTCATCGGTCTTGAAGATGTTTCTAAAGGACCATGAGAACAACCTTGTGGCTCTTAACCTAGACAGCATCAAACAAGTGAGTAAGGGTCAAAACGCTGTCTGAATCTCTTCAAGGAACTGAGTTGCCTGCATCCAAATGGAAGAAAACACACTGCCCTACATAAAGCCTGTGATCATGATCCCAATTCTCAATGGAAATTAAGGCAACTGTGTAGCATTTTAATTCTGTGCAACTGTACACAAAACCTTATTTTAAGATCTGAAATTACAGGCACAGTGTTACCCTGAATTTATGAGTGGATATTACTAATAAATCTGAGTTGACTCCTGTGAGCCAAGGCATTACTATCACTGGCTTATCTTAAACCTAGCAGGCAATTTAAACTAGAGATGGCTCACCTAAGAGTATATTATTTCCAACAAATCCTTATGAATCATAATGGTATTTTCAATCTCTCCCAGGATTTTTAAAAGCCATCAGAAAATAACCTTCCATCAAATGATCTGGTTTCATGTTAATTATTAACTACATCTCAAAATAACAGCACTGGTTAGTAAATAATTTCACAGCACTAAACTTCAGTGGAAGAAAACAGGAATTATCACATGTTAAGAAAGCGGGGTACACAACATAGCTTAAGCAAAAATGTATCAGCATATTCGTTGGGAATAAAATAGATCGGCAACAATAAATCCATATAGATTAAGCTCAGTATACTATAACAAGCACCATTTCACCTGCTGATGACATTATGATGGGGACAACCTTATACGGCTGGAATTCTCCCAAAAACGGTGTTTTGTTGTTTGTTTGTTTGTTTTAAACCATTTAAAGAAAATAAGCAAAGGAAACTGCACAGGTAACTTCATTTTCACACTGTAAAGTGACATCAACAGAAATTACATTTTTAAGGTTATAGGTGGACTTAAATGCATCATTGTTTTTGACTAATAGCAGCATCTTTAATTGCAAGAACAAAGGTCAGAGAACACATTGCTGTTGCTTAGGTGACCATGACAGGAACAAATGAGTAATTCTCTGAAAGACAGAAAATAGTGTGAGTTATCAATTCTCCTATTTCTTCCATGTGTTCCTGGACAAACATGTCCTGTTTCAATTCAATTTCTGTTTCTTTGCTTTTGAAAAAAACAGGAGAAAAGCGTGCCATGAGAAGTATTGGTAATAAAAAGGTCTTCCAGCAGAAATTTCCAAATCTTCTTTATTCCCTTTTTAAAACAAACATTCTCACTTATATCAGTGATTTCCTAGAAACAAAACATCCCAGAGGCATGTTTAGCATATAAGCGTTTGCCACAAAGTGGACAGAAATAGCTAACCTATCTCCTCACATGCCTTGACGTAGCTCCATAGTTTCCTAACCTCTCCACAGAAGATGCTCAAGTTGGTTTCAGAGACGTAGAGAAACTACGCACTAGGACAAAACAGCTCTCTTGTTTTGAGGTCCTCAGAACTTAGAAACTAAAAGTATGGCACCAAATAGGAAAGTAAATCAAGTCTCAAGCTACCTATAGTATGTGTCAACTCAATACCTAACTATTACTATCTTTTATAGTTAGGTCTCCACCAAAGCACATCACACCAAGCACTCCAGCATGTCACAACTTACTCTACACAATAATTAACCCAATGAGACATGAGGGCGTTGCTCAAAAGATTTGCAGCTTTTGTGTCAGTAACCTATTAAATTCTTAAGATTTTTAGAAACATTTTGAGTAGATATAAAAGGTAATGGTTTTTTTTTCTTTTTCTTAGGCTAAGAAACGAAAAATCTGCACACTTTAATACTCAGTAGATGTTAGATCATGTTCAGCAAGACTGAAAAACTGAAAGCTTTGCTTTACAAGCCTCTAGCTGCAGTTGCACTGCTGTCTCCAAGACTGCCATTTTATTATGGTTCACTAAATGAAAATATCCAGTCAGCATCATACTCCGTAACTGCCCTGGACTGAGCTGTTTGCTCATTACCTATTTGAGTTCATTTGTCTCAGATAATGGTACAAAACAGAAGGAGGTGAATCCAGCTGTGGTGAAAAGCTGTTTCATGAGCCAACTCAGAGGCTACACAGAAAAGGTGCTCTTGGAAATAACGTGGCTGACAGATCTGTTACACATGTAAATCTGAAGTAGCTGATTTTAAAAGAAGGGAAATCTTCAGGCAAGTTACAGGACCAACCAAACCTCTCCCCTGACTTCTAGATTACATCTCTCCCGCAGTTCAACCCTCCCAAACTGCAAACCACCTTCTTCAGATTTCCTCGTTTTCACAATTCTGTCATTCTTCCGGCTACCTGGGAGGGCGGAGGTCAGTGAAGGCTCTGCTTGTGACAGAAAGTGAAGGACACAATAGATGCACGAAGGAGTGACAAGGTTCAGTACATTACAATGCTGCTGAGCTAAGGCATGTGAAGCAAGATAGAATTAAACACTAGTATTTCGTTAACTTACAGTATCCTTGATTTTAAGAAATGCGTTAACAAAAAATTTGAGCGACCTTAACAGTGAGTTAAGAAAGGTTTTACATATGTGAATTATTCAAGCTTTAAAACTTCACTACAATATGCTTAGATACAAAGCACAGTGCAGTTTTATTTACTAGTTAAATATTTCAAATATTATTACTTATTAATAAACCCAACATGAATTACCCAGGTCTGGTTATAATTAGAAATACTCCACAACCAGAAATGCTAGAAAACTGGTCGCATGTTGGGGGCAAGGAGCTAGGCTGTTTTTTGTAGGCATTTTTGTTTGTCTGACTCTTTAAGAAAACAAGATTATGTATGCCAAGTTTGCTGAAATTTATTATTTCGAAAAGCATATTTGTAAATTATTTTGTACAGTGAAGTCTCTTACGCTATCACATAGAAAAGCAAAGCTTTTTCTGAAGACTATATAATCATATAAAAATCCAAAGCACTGCAAGCTGCTAGACTTTGCTTACATCTTTCTTACACTGAACACTACTAATTGCATATTTAATGGCTCCCCATCACTGTAACGTGTTCTAGGTGCTCAAAAGTAATGACATTATCTATTCTTCTAGAATGAAAAGGTCGAAAGAAGTAGCTTCAATGAGTTACTTTGTGAAGGAAAGAACAAGGTAGACTTCCTGAAGAAAGGCCTCTCATTCACAGATGAACTTTACCAAATTCAAAAGCAACCAAAGGAAGCATTCACTGCTTTCTTCTGAGAATGAGCTTAACAGTCTCGGACCCCTGAAACGTGGTACATCCTGCAGGCACCAGCAATACATCTTCGACAAAAGTAACTCGCAGTAGAAAAGAGGATCATGGAGGGAATGGCATTTTTTTCAAGTATCTGTGCATAATCGCATGCAGGGCTTTAAATTTCAACAAAAAAGCACAGTGAGTTGGGCTTAATATTTCAATAGGAAGTACTGGATACATGAAACAAAACAGCGGAATAACAAGATAATACGGATCTGTGTTGCTAAATCGATGCACTGCTGCATTTTAAGCTACTCAGAGCTTCCCCAATACACATTCAACTGTTGTACAATGGTAATGGAGCAATAAAGCCTGGAGATCACAAATACAAGGGCCTGGGGAGCTGAACTCCAACTCAAAAACCAGCCTGAACAGTTCATTTCCCTCAAGTGTGAGCCACCTACAGCAGTGTTTCCAGTACAAAAGTAGTCCAGGTTCTAAAGGAACAGAGATGAGGCTTTCTACCTGCTACATCCTCTCCCAGCAAATAACCCTTTCCTGTTTAAAAAGCTTTACATTTCAATAGCAACAAGTTTAGTTAGAAACTTAAATGGGAATCCAATCAGAACAACTTCAGGGACAATTATACTTGATCTGGACTGAAAATTTGTTTGTTTCCTTTGTAGAAGAATCCCCACGGCTGCATCCAATTCCAACAGCTACAAGCACCATCAAGTCTGGAAAACACAGCGGCAATGACCCAGGGAGCTGAAAGCAGACCAAAATAAAGTTTGAACAGTTTTTTGGTTGGTTTTTTTTGGTTTGTTTGTTGGGTTTTTTTTCTTTCTCAAGGCAGTCTGAACTGCCTTACATCTTTGTAACAGTTAAACAGGAACTGTTTACCATATGAAAGCAAATATTATTTCTGTTGTTATGCCTATTTGGACATCTGATAGCCTCAGGCAACCCAAAGGGGGCCCAACAATAACAGCTCAACTTAAAAGTCAAAGGGCAGATACCTTTTGAAGTGAGAAATGACACAGAAACAGTAGCAGACCTTGAAGTTTGGTCTGATGAAAAGAACCTGAACACTTCAGGGTATATTTCATTTATCCTCACAACCCTCTTGAAGGCAAAACAGGCACATTTGATCACCGATGGTGCTAAATGCAAGAAAACCTAACAGCAAAACACTCTCCCCACAAACCCCTCCTCTAGGGAAGAGGCAAAGGCTGTCAGCAGCTCGGTTCACAGGGGTTCAGGGCTCTGGCAAACGATTCTTGTCAGGTTCTCAAGTAGCTTGCAGACGGAGCAGAAGTTGTAATATTTTCTTAGCTAATTAACTTTAATTTTTAAAAACAATTCTCTAACAAACATGAATGACACAGAACCTCTGTCGAAGAAAACATTAGCTGTCTCTAGGAAGAGGATCCTTTGATTCTTCAGTGTCCAGGCTGAAGAGACACAGAAATGTTAAGGTATCAGCACATCAAGACTACTCCTCATGAGTCTGCTCAAACTAGTGAAAAGGACAACACTGGATTTCCAGCTCCGTGTTTGGCTTGATTCTTAGAGCCCTACAACACAATTCAGGACACAGGTGAGGTACTGGCTTTAAAATAAATCCTGGGTTCTAGAAGGAAGTAGTTTCAAGTCAGATAAACAGCGGGACTGGAAGCCCACAGCTGGGTCTCTGCATCTTTATCTATTTATATTCTGCAGCGGTAGTGATACTCTTGCCACAGCAAAGGGGAATAGAAGCCACTACTGCATACATAAGACCCCAATCTCTGGAGAGGACCTCACCCTGCCACTTTCGAGAAACCATGCTTTTTTATGGTTCAATTTCGGCTTCTCACCAGTGAGGAGAGGTGCACAGATGTGTATAAAAGGCTGCTGTAGGGGTGTAAAAACTGTTACACATTACATGTTTTTAAAGCTGGTCTAGGGACAAAGACCTGTCATTCCCCTTTAAATCAAAGGCTAATAGTAACTGTGCACCCAAGAATTGTAACAGTGAAAGCATATTTGCCACTGGTATTTTATATTTTATTGCTGCAGACAATGGCTTCAATGTCATCAACAGACTCTAAATGCCTTGACTATTTTTAGAACTTCATAAAAAGTAACAGTGAAGATGTAGCTTACTGTCTTCACTGGAAAATTCTGGGAGTCCACAAACCAAAAAAAGTGAAGTTATAGAACATACTTCAGATTATGAATTGCTTGGCATTTATGACACTGGCAGAGACAATGAATTCTCCTTTTTTTGTCAGTGAAAGGACAGAAAAGTTTTCGGATTTCGAAGAGATAAAACTGAAACATACCAAGGATTGCTGCTGTTTTTCCTCCTGGATTCACTTCAGATTTATTTATAGGAGGGCTTTCTACCTTTATCTGAAATGTCACAATTGAGCTAGTGATTTTATATAGTTTCTTGGTTTAATAACTATGGTAGATATAGCACGTGTTCTGCCTCTGAAAATAAACAAAACTAATCGGGTCTAAAAACTAGTTTATATCTCTCTGTTCACAGCAAATAGAAAGAGTTGGGCACAGATAACCTAATTTTCACCTGTTTCTGCTCACTGCATATACAGTAACTCAGTTTAGATTGATCGGCTAATGTTTGCAGACTTACTACAGTGGCACAAGGGTACTACATCCATTCAGCTTATTTCTAAAAAAGACAAACCAAGATGAAATGTTGTTTGCGTTCCTTTTTAATTTTATTTTAGCTCTTTGTTTATCTCTTAACTTCAAAGCACTTCCAATATGAGGCACAGTTTCAGTGTGACAACTTTGTAAAATTAAAATAGAAAAAATGTGCCAGCATCAATCTGCTTTACATTGGAAAGCACAACAGCCTTGAGACAGAAATGACGACTTATGAGAGCAGGCTATAATGAACCCAGAAGTGCTATCTGCAGTAGGAAAAATATATTAGATTGGAGGCTGAACACTCCTGACACAATTTGTCTTTCTCAATAGGAGCCTCCTTCTCCCAAGTTGCAGTGCACAGTCAAGTCTAACTCCCAAAGCAAGGGAAAATCATCAACACGAATCCCCACAATTCCGTTGGCTAGCATTTCTTATTTGACTTGAAGCTGCTTAAAGTCCAAATAAAAAAAAATACAGCACAGAAAAAAGCTGCATCTGCCAGAGACTTCCCCTGTCTGTGGCCGGCCACCGGCTACGCAAGAAGGAAGGAAGCCACCCCGGCAGCAGGAGCCCCACAGGGTGACCCCTGCCAGCCCAGGGACATGCGAGCCACCTGCGCCACCAGCAGCCAGCAGAGCCACCCTGTGCGCAGTCCTGCGGAGCGGGAGCAGGGGCCGGCCGGCCATCGCAAAGACACGAGGCTGTCAGAAGGGCCCTGCGGGGCAGGGGCAGGGTGTCTTCGGCGACCCTCAGTTCCCTGCAGGAACAGGGCAGGGGCAAGGAGCCCACCCTTGCAGCAGGGGAAATGGCCCAGTGCCCCGGAGCACTCTAAGTCTGCAAACTGGCTCCCCATTTCCCAGGTCAAAAAAAGCCCAAATCTCATGGCAGGACGAGAACATTACTAAATATGGTCCTATTTCAGAGAGAGGTTAGGAAGGATTAAGGGTCTGATCCCAACAGTATCAGCGGTAGGTGCCTAGGTAGCTAAGCTCTTCTCAAATGTCAATGTTGCTGGAAAATAAATTTTACTCTCTAGTGAGTTGTATTCTCAGACATCTTTGCGCAGACATCCTTTCATCATCTGGGAACTGCAAAGTATTTATCTAGTTCCTGTTCACAACAACATCTCTGAGGCACAATCTCAATTCTCTTAAAATACATTGTTAGCAAAGGGCACCACATGAACATATACGCTAGATATGCCAATAAGTGGGGATCATTCCTTTACATTGCTTTCCAAATATATGCTTTTCTGCTAAAAAGAGCTTCTAGGAGGCTCAAAGCAGAGACACTTTTCTGTCTTCTGCTTGAATTTTTTTTCTTCCTTTATGAGCTGGTGGATGCTATAAGCCCACTTTCTAACTTTAATTTCTACCACTTAATACACATTTATCAAAAGCTACATTGACTACTTCAACTACTTAAAAAGCAAAATAAACAGGCTATAAATTGCATGTATCGAATCAAAGAGTATTTCTGCACTTGATTTCTATAGTGCAAACTGAACAGAGTTGCCAACCAGCCCTAAATGTCCCTGTTTCACTGTTAGAGTGAAATACTAGCAGCAGTGGAAGGAAAAGCTAGACCTGAAGTAATCTTACTAACTAAATAAAGATGAATTTCTGTGGTAGTCATCATCAGACTATGATGATATGTAATGAATTCTACATACCGAACTATTTTAACAAAAATTAAAACACTATAAACATAGAATCTGCATATTAGCCCTGTGCTTAATAGGTAACTGGCATCAGACAAGATATAAAAGTAATTTTAACAGAACTATCATCAATAATGTGATGCTTTATACGCTTGAACAGTATCATAAATACATATAATTGGCAGTAGATTAATTTCCCAAAAGTGTTATAATCTGTTAGCATAGTGCCATACTTTAAAAAAAATAATAATTTTATTTACAAGTCCATGCATCTGGTTCTAATGAACTAACTTTAGCTGGTAATACCGGTGTTTGTATGATTGATGACATTAACACAATAGCACCATCAAGGTGCCTGTCAAAACAGCCATTTGAAAATGACAACTACGCACAAACTCGACATTGAAAGGTAAAAAGGCAGAAAATCACAGCCCCGCAGTAAGTGATCATTTGGTTCAGTGTTTTGTAAACCTGAGGATAGCTTTGTTATTACTAACATGGTAATCCCTAAACTAAAAGTATTTCTACTGTTGCCAATTTCTTGCTATGTTCTGAGGTGCTTTAAAGAGGAAAAATACACAGAGATTCTCTGTAGTGTACTGACTAGACTATCAACTGGACCACAACACAGCATCCATCTCAAAACATCCTGGCTGTCGATGTTTGGATCCTATGAACAGTAATACAGATAATTTCTCTTCTGCGTGACAGGATGAGGCGTTTTCCTCTGCTTAACAACAGGGAATCAAGGATGGAGAGAACAGCCTGAAGCCCGAAGTGGAACTGACTTCTAACCCAAGACTTGATTCTGCTATTCATTAGTTTACAGGGTAATTTCTAAATCATAAAAATATTGTGTAAAAACTGTTCTCTACTCCCTCGTAGGAACTGGAGGATGACTTGTCATATAAGCTTAATATAGTCTTCTGCAGATTTTTCATAAGGAATCAAACTTTCTGATTCTGGCTGTTCCTACCACTACTCGGCTGACCACTTCAGCCATCAATATTTTCAGGCTATTTTTGTAGAATATTCTTCCCTCAGATATACACCATTGCTGAATTCACGCTCTCAAATGGTAGTCTGAGAGCATCCAAGGCGAACTTACTACAAGGAAATGTTGGATATGTTTATCTGCGTAGTGCACATTAGCCATGCTGGTCTCACAGCCAGTCTTTCTGCCACAGAATTTTCACCAATACCATTCATTAAGAAAAAACACATCTTTGCAGAATCACACAGAGACACCTGATGCCTAGGCAGCTACGGTGGATGCCTCACAGGTCTGAGGAAAATGTTCCTATGTTCTTTTAAACCAGAAATACGGTTAAGACACTAATTCGTCGGCTAAAGAGAGTATCACTGAAGGAACTTCTACGAAACAATCATATTTCTCACTAAGAATGTCCACATTTCACAGACCTTATTTATTTAAGAGGTAACATCCATACTTCAGCTACATCTTTTGAAATCAAATTGAAGGGGATATCGTTCTTTCTGCTGATAAACAGGATTTTTTCTTTTCTGTGACTTAAGATCCATTTAATCTGTGGGTTTTTTTATTCCCTGGCCTCTCCTCCTTTTAACATGCTTGGAACATAGATGTGTTTTATAAAATCCCCCTTGGAACATGCCTCTTCTGCATCAGAAACAGAATTCATTGTAGCACTTATGGAAAATGTCAAAAGATGAGGCAATGAAGAGTAACGAGCCCATGCTCAGTAGAGCTGCTTGTAGAAATATATTTTGGGGGGCTGAGGTAAGTTCTGTTTGACTGCTATTCTCCTGCTTGAAGGACAGAAAGATTTATGTAGATCATTAAAGAAAGGGAGGTGTGGGGTGAAGTGAGGTGAACTCCAGATCTGAGGAGCCTTCACCGTATTTCTTAGACTGACACTGAGGCCAGCTGAAAAGAAGGAGTTTCCTTTTGTTTCTGTAAAGCTGACAGATACAGCAAGAAATTGATTGTAGTTGGTAATTCCAGAAAAGCAGAAGAAAGGAAGAGGAGGCAGCCAATTTAGCTCCACAGGTGCTAAATGTGTAATATCTCAGATGCACCACTATTAGGTCAACGGAGCAAGCACACTACAAGAAACACAGCAGCTCTTCAGTTAAGGTCCGAGTTGATGTCACTCTAAGCCAGCTGTTAAATAGACAACAGTGTAAATGGCAACATGTAAAGTAATTCTGCTCAGCCCAGTTGTGTTACATGGCGAGGTTCAAGTGCAGTAAATATGGTACTATGAGCACCCCTTTGGACTGATGCAAAGCAGCTCTTTTACTTGACTTTTAGAGAGGAGTCTGAGAATCCATATGTTCTAATTGAAACCTATGCTGAACCAAGGCTTAAACCGAGACAGAGTAAAGGCACAACTTGTTGTTACTAGCACTTTAAAACAGGAAAAAAAACCTGAAAAAGCCCAATCCAAGACTTACTTATTTACTAAACTGTTTATTTATTTAGTTTGATTTATTTAAAGTTATTTCAGAGAAGTTCTACTGCTTGGTTTATGACAAAAGGTCAGGTTAGACTTACGGGCCAGAAGAAACCCACTGCAATTACTGACAAAAAGCAAAGCTGAGATGTTTGTTCAAAATCTTGACTCTCACTAAATAACCCTTACCATTCTAGTCTATTTTCACAGAGGTCTCAGCTTATTTTTCCCCAACTCCAACATGTTGAACACCTGCAACACCAAAAGCCCACAGTACACAGAAGCACTAAAACATTCCTCCCTTCATTCCAGTTGTCATTAAAAGAAACTGCTTCCCAGGTATGGAGAAAATCAGGACCTGCTGCCATAGAAAACCCTGAATGTGCAAGTTTCAAAGAGCACTGTATGCTATTATTACAACTCAGAAACCTGTAAATCCAGGTTAGCTGAGACACAAACTACACAGGAGAACAAATCCCCAGATAAGGTCTCCTCCAATAAGACAGGTAATTTAGTGTTTAAGGGGCCTCTCAAAATATAAAATTCATTTCTTTAAAAAAGTCAAATCACATCTCCTTTGAGTACGAGTTGCTATCAATCCTGTAGGAGAAACAAAGCCACAGATCTCGCTTTCAGAGACACAGAAACAGTAACCAGAACAAGAGCAGAGTCTCATACCTCAGTGCACTGCAGGATGACATATTAAAAAATCCAAACTGAGTTTTTTCCTAATGTCACAGCAACACGTGGGCCTAAGAAAGTATCAAAGATCTCTGCTATTATTCTCAGTTGTCCACAGGATTGCTACGTTTATGGAAAATGTTGTTTATTTAGTATAGGGCGTTACAATCGGACACTGTAAATATACTTTATTTTAGCTAAAAGTTTCTAGAGCTTGACAGTAAATATGCATGAGCCATGTTGACTGTCATCTTCCACTTTTAATTTGACTGTCAGACATACAAGCAACTTGCTAATGTTTCATTCCAATTTCAGTGCCATGAGCCTGTTGCGTAAGCTGCCTGCTGAAACCTGTTCCAGATGGAATGACAGCATTTTTGTAGGACCCCAAAGATGCAGCTAGAGAGATGAATGTGTCAACAGCATTGAAAGCATGACCTTTTTTCCCTTTTTTTTTTTTGCCTTTTTTTTTTGTCAGCAGCTCTTATTTCCACCCTATAATTTTTCCACATTCTTTATAATATAGGCCATGTGGGAAAAAATGAGTTTAAGTCTCTCAGCCACCTTCCATCACATCTACCTGACTATACAAGGCAGAGGACAAAGGAGGAATGTTTGTAAACTATCAGGTATGTTCAAAATGACAGCCAAGGCCCAAAATTTATTTTAAAAAAGAAACAAAACCCAGCCTCTCACTAACATAAGTTTTAGAACGATGGAGATCTTTGATGGTTTTCATAATAGATGCTTTCTCTTATGAATAGTCGATAAGAAGCCAGCACTCTTCTCATTGCAAACAGGTTTTAGAAAGCAACATATTAACAATGAATAATTTCTTTTATTGACTGTACCATTTTTCCTAATTTATGTACTATATTAATGTCACAGAACAGTCATTATTAGCTCTTATTAAAATAAGTCACAAAAAGTCTACTTACCCTTCTCAAATAAAAATATGTAAATTACACCCACTGCTCACCTTAAACAATACAGGTAAAACAATACCCTTCTTCTGAAACGTAGGTTGTGCAAGGAACACAAAGATGACTTTTTCCCCCCACACACACATACCTCTTTGCACCCTCAAAAGAGGCACTTCGGTCCCTTTGCAGACAATCAATTCAGTATTCTGAAGTATTACAAATATTTCATTTACATTTCTACGTGTTTCCTCTACAATATAAAGCAACTTCTTTCTGATGCAGAGTGTCACAGCACAAGGAAGGAGGAAGAAAAGCAGCACAGGGTTGAAAAATAGCAGAAAGAATTGAGAAGGAATGGCTTTTGTTAATTTGACAGCCCTCAGCTAGCTGCATACTTGGATTTCTAAAAGGTTCTTTAAGAGCAGCAGTTTTTCACAGTGTAAGAGTGCCACACAGCTCTGGTTCTTGCAGTGCCTCACACCAACAACTTCAGAACTAACTCGCTGCAGATGTCCCTATGATCATCTAATCAGACATCAAACGCGATGCCCTGACAAGCTCCTGCGCTGATTAGCAGTGTTCTGTATCTGTTCCACAGCGTAAACAGACACGCAGCGGTTGCTTTAAAATGGATTCACCCGCATCAGAATTCCCTTTTAAAAAAAACTCAAACTGTTCGGAACTCCCCAGCTGAATGACAGAAAATTCTTTTAAATCTCCCCAGATCTTCTCTTCAGTTCCACACAGCAATATTTCAAGAGCAGAAGTTGAATTATTAATAGGAGAACTTTTACCAGAAAAAAAGAGTAAATGTCTTCCAGAATTTAAAAGCCTTGCTGTTCTGAATGACGCTCTGAGACCACACCACCTCAGGGAAGCGGTCTTGCCTCTGCACTGCAACATACACTGAAATACCCGAGACGTGTTTCCATCTCTACTTTATTTACTGTCTAATTATTTTATGTCACCAAGTACTGGATTTAAAACATTATAATTGCACCATCCTTACAGCACAGGCAGTTCCTGAAGAATTACTGCATTTCTTCCAATATCTGGTTTCCTTATCAAAAGGAAACCACACCTCCCGGAATCACAAAACTATGGGAGAATTTCATATTGAAACTCTTGACACATGCAAAGGGACCGGAAAGGTCAGCTACCTGACCTAGGCAAGGTGAGTAACCATACTGGGCAAAAGCTTTATCTTCTACAGTCAGTCAGACAATGTGACTCTCGTGGCAGTGCAGTCTCTTAGATCAAGCCTTAGCAGAAACCTGCCAGGTCAACCCAAATTATGGGCTCTACAGCATTATCCCACCATTGTGGGTCAAAAAAGACCTTTTCTACTCTGCTCTGCTTTTAAACAGCCCAATTAGATTAAGTGATATCTCTGCCTCTTTCTTATAACAAAATACCCCTAGATTTTGAAAGTATTACTGATAATCTTTATCTCAAAGCCAAGCTCTGATTGCAGCATATCTTTATGTGTATTATGAACATAAAATAGTACGCAAAAGAAACAAATCGTGGAGCTGCACCCTTACACATGCTCATATCATGCTAATCTGCAGACACTTAATCAGGAAGGCTAATACATTACAAACACAATTAATGGCCAGAAGAACCAGAGAAGGTTTCGACCCTTTATAACAAGGTCTTGAAATATAAAAATGTTCTGATTATATATGAACCTTAACCAAAATTGCAAATTGTATGTCCACAATGCATAAAATACAGTCAATTTCAAGTCACATCTAAGTAAAAACTGAAACTGTATCGAGCCGCTGGAGCAGCTCTTCAATTGATCCAGCATCTCATTGTATCTTTAAATATGGATAAATGAAATTTAATCAGCCATTCTCATTGATTAACTCTAAGTTAACCTAAGTATTTATCAAGGAAACATGCCACTACAAAAGAAAAGAAAATTATGCAGAACGTAGCATCTCCATAATAATCAGCAAGTTAACAAGAGGGGGAGAAACCTCAGTTCCACCAGAATTAATGCAAAACTCCCATGATCTTAAACACGACCACAGTCCTCTGTCTAAAACTCATGACAGATCAAGTCTTAAAATAGAGAAGTCCATCTCTGGTCAAAAAGAGAGATAAGCAGAAGTAACAGCTCCAGAAAAGAAAGTTCAGGTGTTTTCACTATACCCTAACAATTACTACCTGGATGAACTGGACTGAGCAAAAGCAACACAAGGTATCCCAGTCCCAAAAAGTTCAACAAACCAAACCAACGGAACCCCACAATGCAGACCTGCCTTGCTGAGGCTCAGCTTTATTGGGGTGGAGCTGGAGTAGAGGGATCCAGCTGGGAACCTCTGAGATGGCACAGAAAAGCCAAAACAGCAGCTCCCCTCCAAGCTGGGAACAAGTGTTGAGCAAGTGCAAAGTGGCCAAAGAACGCTTCCTCCCTCTGAAGGGCTTCGATGGTCTCAGTCACACAGCATGGCCCCACTCCAAGGAGATTCCCAGTAATAGACTTCATGCCCATTGCTAACCTCACTTTCTGAAGCCAGGCCATTCACAACCAAAAAGCAGCTGGACCAGCACTTGGCTGTTGCTGTAGCAAAGCTATGGCCACCAAATTTTTCAGAGAAGTGTGTTAAACTAATTATGCTTCCCTGAGGTTCACTCTGGAGACCCAGAGAGGGAAGTTTCCATTTCTGAGAGCCTGGTCATCGGGGCTCTGTGACGGTAACTAGACAGAAGAGCTCAACAACTGCCTTCATAAATTAACAAATTACCTAACAAATACCTTTTCTTCAGTAAAAATTCAGATGTTTGTTAGCTCCTTTTTTCTCTGATTCTAGTCCCTAAATTTCTCAGTGGTAGCTATTGCAATAAAGAAGGAAAAGTCTGGATGAAAAAAGAAAATCAAATTTTGTACCATCTGTTAAATGACTTCCAGTCTGAGAGAACAGATGCTGGACTTCACTATCAGTTTTTTTTATTGAACTAGAAGTATTTTGTTAATTGGGGCTAAAATGATAGCTTAGACAAAATAAGTGTCGGGGAAAATATGAAATAATAGCTCAAATTCTTCTCAAATCACCTGGCTTCTCAAAAAAGATTTTGTAATTTTGGTAATCATCATATGGCCCAGGAAAAAAAAAAATCTTCCTTTGAATGAATGGGACATCTGAAAACCAGAATATATGCTCTGCTTCAATTCTGTAAATACTGCGAATGGCTCAAATGGTTCATCAGGTCCATCCAGTTCAGGACAGCAATTTTCTTTTCTTGCATTACTGTGTTTGCTCTTTTATTTTATGCATTACTTACGTACATCTGTCCTGCACTCTCCTAGAGACAAATCAGTGCTGCTTTTAGAGACTCACACGATAATCACCTCTCAAAATGTGGCCAACTACCGGTGTATCAGCACATACCGCGTAAGACAGCACACGGTGTAACTGCGAGTATTTCTACACAGAACCAAACTGTCAGGTCCACGAGTGCCAAACACCAAAATGCCAGAAGTGCCAAAACAATTAAGTTAATTATGGAAGTCAGTTTCAATTACAAAATGCTAAGATAATTGTGGCATAAATACAGAGACAATTTTTGCTACATGCACTGAAAATTGTTTCATCTACGAACGGCTCTGTTTTGTCTAACTTGCACATGACTACAAGGTAGCAGTTTAATGTGAAAAAAATACACGTTTGTGGCAAAGGAAATGCCGCATTCATTTTAATTTTCAGCAGCAATATAAAGAACAAATGAATTGTCTCTAAATACTATTTTAACACGCACGAAAGAGCATAGCTATATTCAAAACGCAGTGCTCAGTTGTTTGTGCCATGTTTTTTCATTTGTCAGATATTGATTCTTCCTCATGTTTTAAAACAGTCTGTACCTAATTTAACCTATGTTATTTAAGCTTTCTATGCTTCCCAAAACATTATGCCAAAGCATATTTCAGTATGATTGACGATGAGAGTTCTAGAAATGGTACTGTTGCAAAAATAAGAGCTGGTGTAATGTATTTTGCTAGAACAGATTTTCACTTAAACAACAAAAACTTTCAACCTTCTGGGCCTTCCCTCTCACCCCTTCTGTGACATTTTTTAAAAAACTTGAGAGCCTTCTCCACTGTTGTTACCTGTCCAGTTTTGACTGGCACCCCCGACAGAGGGATGCTCTGTATTTCAGGCATAGAGAATTCCTTTAGGCCTAGAGGATTCTTGTGTACTGATGCAAGTCAGTGAAGCATGATGAGATTTTAGTCTCCAAATATAACTGCAGTCCTCACTATAATGGCATAAAATGCACTTGTCACCACTAATACTACTTTTTTTAAAGAAAACAACAAAAACCTATCTCTCTCTCTCCTTGATGGTCAAAAATAAAGCATTTGAAACATGTCCTGGAATGAAACAAATTTCACCGATTTTTCCACTTTTTTTTTTTCATTTCAACTGCTGTAAGATACCAGAGGTCAGCATAACATACTGCCATACTGACTTTACACTTTTACGAACTTTGCAAAGACAGCAAGGTCTGCACTGTTAACCAAGAATTCTTCCTTGTACTTCCATTTACCAGACTAAGTCAGTATTTCATTAATATGTAAACAGTCACAGCAAACATCAAGAAAAACCTCTCAGCTCAATCAGGTCTGACAAATGACACAGGACTTTGACAAAGTTCAGCCCCCTGTAACACCATAATGTACTTGGAGAGTCACTAGCACTTTCTAAATTGCACCACTTAGCAAATAACACAAGCCATTGCAAAAAAGATGCACACTAAGTATTTAGATGCACACACATTTGGTCATGCAAAGAGAAACACTAAACAGTCAACTAAAACCCTGTGTTGGCCTTCAGAATCACAGAGTTAAGATTGAGACCCATAAAACATCATTTATACGCAAGTCATCTGACTTTCTACTTACTTACCTCATTCATGTGAACTGAACTGGAAGCAAGGTCATACAGCATCTTCAGCTGAAAAGTTTCCCATCTCCAGCACTTGTCGCTGAACTTCAGCTCTTTCCTCCTGCTCCCTAATGTGCCACTATGACCATTTGGGGGATCTTGCTATAAATGAGTGGTGATCTAGGCTGACACATTCCCCTCACACCAAACAAAGAGAGGCTCAGGGTTTCCAAGTTTTTGAAGCAAAACAGTGATAGATTGGTTTACACAACTAGGGAGAGGGAGTGAACTGCAACACTGCATAGCGAAACTAAAGGGGAAAAGGTATAAATCTCACAAGCAAATAAACACAGGCGCAATGGTGTCATCATTTAAGCCAGCATTTATTTGGCATAAAGTAGTATAGAAACATGCCCACCAGAGCTTTCTAGGTAAACATCAAGTCTATGAAAAAGCTCTACTCTGCTTCGTACGCTTATGTATCCCAGCTGACACTCACAAATTCTAAAGAATTTCATCTATTTATAGGTAACATAGGAACACTTTCCTCCCACTCCCAACACTTCAGGCCTTAAAACTGCAAAGTAAAAAACACGGCCCAAGTCTGACCAAGACAGTATCACTCCTAGAAGACTGAAGACAGCCTGCAATAACATCTGATTAAGAGTTACTGCATTCTCACTAACTGTGTTTTTGCACTAATATTTAGTAATAACTATGGTGAAAACAAATTTGTCCTCAAAAGGGAAGAGTCAGGTTGTAAAACAGAAAAGTGAGAGAAAGAAGGGACCGCGCAGGATGGCATCAGAGTGCCAAAGGAAGACAGAAATCCCATGAGAAAACAACAGAAGTCAAAAGGGGTGCAAGATCAATAAAGCATATTAAAGGGGAAATAATTTTTTTCCACTAAGCACCGGTAAATTGGACAACACGACACTGAACAAATACACAACTGCAAAAAGTTCCGTTCATATTCCAGTGCCTTATGTCACCATTGAGCTTTATGTAAATCTCTTATTTTTTTAAAAAAACATAACCACTGTTAATTGCCTGCATCACCCAAAATAACCATTTTGTCCACACAAAAATTCTCTCCTTTAAAGAAAATTAATATGATACACTTTGTTTTAGATTCAGATTCATATCTAGCTTATAACACTGCTATATACCAACAGGTAAGAACAGTTGTTGCCCTTAAGAGAAAGGTGAGTTAAGCGACACCTACTGCCACAACGTGCTTGAGACTGTGGTCACCGGGATGAGAAGCACTTGGGTGGAAGTCAGCAGGGGGTCCCAAAGCTGGATCACTGCTCCTTCGTACTAGAAGCGGTGTGCCTAAGAGATAAAGAGTGATAGTTCAAGCATACTACAGGAACACAAGGTAAAGCTTCACACAAGTTAACCAAGAGAGGAGCGCAGCACTTAAACATAAGTTTGTCTGTGGCAGTACCCATCTGGTAAATCACTACTGATGGGGCTGTGCCATTTACTAAGCTAAAGAAATGAGAACACTTTAAGCTCTGTTATAAAGATTTTCATCCATGAGCTGCTAAATTAAGTGAAAACTGCTGACAAACAGGAGAAAAAGGCACCTTCTTGGAAAAAACAAACAAGTTAGTTGCATGTATGTGTGACCACACGTACCATCAAGATCTGACAGGGAAATCATATGCTTGATTTAAGAAGTAACTGAACACAGGAAGAACGGGACTGCTGCTCTTAGTTCCTACAAATGGCAGTGATACCTCTACTAAACCAGATCACGGCCTAAAGCCTTTCACGCTGCACTAAGGACAGGTCTCCCTGTGCTGTTCTGCATTAACCCACCAAATTGGGATCTCACAATCTCATTTTCAACTGTTCCTTACTTTTTCCAGGTGTATGTCCAAAAGTCACACCAATCAACTTGCTCGCTTGCTTGCCTCTCCCATACCAACTACGGGAGCCCACATTTAACCTGTATGGAAGGTCACCTTGAATATGATGGCATCACCAGATATATTAATGGTCATAAAATTTATTTCCATAAGCTCACAAAATGCAATAGTCCATCACCACTGCTTCTGTGCCGTCTCAACCTGGGGCATGTAAATGACAGATCAGGCATGGGTTTCTGGGTACAGAGGCAGCTAAAGGACAACTGGATGACTCCCTACGTTAACTTCATTTAGCACCTAACATGCCTTGGGCTGGCTCTGCAGAGGATATCAAGAGGAGAGGGGGAAGAGATTTTATTCAAAGCAGGTTTGCCTCCCACTCCCGACTGCCAGGATTCCCAGGGAACAGACGCAAGGCAGTTGCAGTTGTTTCAGAGAAGCTGTAGACTGAACAGCTTCCCCTTGCAGGCATCTCGAATTAGGCTCACCAGCTCCTCATGTCTATTCACGTGCTATCTAGGAATAACCTCAAAGACAAGTCAGCAGCCTCTAGTGACACAGTCATCCAGTTCGCAGAGCGTGCTATAAAACACTCCCTGCAAAACTTCCAGGTGGGATGAGAAAGAAAACATCTTTAGTAATGTGAGAAAGGAATTTCTCACATCATCCAAAAGGAAGTTATACAAAAATGACTTTTTTTTCCTCCAAGTCTTACCAAAATAATTTATCCATAGGCAAATAAAAAAACTGAAGAGACACTGGTCTAAGACAGTAATTTTTCAAATGTTGCAAGTGAGTGAAAGTAAGATTATAACTGTCAGTTATAATATTAATTATAGTGGCTGGGACTGATGGCAGTCATAATTACTAGATCTATAATAGAAGTTCAAACACGCAACAGTTTCCTCATTAAAAAGATGCTAACAAAGCTGAGTGACTGTGCCACGTTCACTCTCAGCACAACTTTGTAATTACAGCTGGAATAAACACCAGCTCCTGATGCTGAGAAACAACCAGAGCATCTAATACTCTTACCCTTCCTCCTAGTGAGCAATAGTTTTTATATGCAGATAATCCTTTCTGTCTCCATTTATGCAGGAAATCAGTAAGGAAAGCAAAAGTAGTCAGTAAGAAAAGCAAAAGACTTAAATATTTGTGTCCTGGTATTACGGGCACACTCAAAAATCAAAAGGTGAATATTGGTTTTTTATTCCAAGTGATTATCATCCTGATACCAAGAACTTTGCATGTTTTCACAAGGAGATTCTTAAGAAAGCAACTGATCACCAAATGTATTAATTCTGTGTGGTTTTTCAGGTGTCAGTAGGTTAAAAGGCATCAAATCTCTCCACTTAAATATTCCTGTTCTTCACATGTTAAAGATTTTTTTTTTATTTCCAAGCACATTTGATATGAAGGTGTATAAAGGCTAAAGCCAAAAAGTGTTCGATGTTTAAGTAACTCTCTTCTTTAAGATAAGTACTTATTTCTTAATTTCTTTTTCTTCCTTGTATGATTAAAGTGATTCTGGTGACCTGTACCAAATTTTCAGTCTCTCTTCAATATAACCATTTGAAAACATGCCAAGACATTTTTGTATGATTCAGCCTAATTTAGTCTCCACCTCCTTTTGACATAAACATGACCATTACAGAGAAACACGCTTGCTAAAACTACCAGAAAGCCCTTTGCATTGGTACTTTTCTTTGTAAAACTTCCACAACTCATTGAGCCATATTCCAAATTCAAATTAAAACAATGTTGTTTATACTCTTCAAGGCCATCATCCCAGTCCCATTTCTCATTTCTGTCCTCCTTTTCCATAGTGAGAAATCAACAGTAACTAAGAGGGTATTCTCCACAGGCAATTAAGAGACCAAAGATGGGAGGCAGGATGGACAGACAGACATGACCAAACCAATCAATCATTTGTATTGAGCTCACTCCTCCTCCCAGAGCCAACACTGAAATTAGATCTCGCCTTTTCCTGAGCTGTCCTCTGCAACCATCTCCTCATTTCTCTCCGAATCCTGTGGGTGAGAGAAAGATGAAGTCTGCCATCACCATGCCTGCGGGGTGGCAGGACCCTCATTTGTTCTAGCGCCTCCCAGCTCCTGTAGTTGAAAGATGCCTCCTGTACCGCACCATCCACATAATGCCTGTCCAGTAAGACAGGACCCATATTTCAGCACTTCTGTCTGCTCCCTGTGTTGACTGTTACAAGGTGCTGTTTTTACCCCATACCCTCTTGTCCTTAATTTTCAGAAAACATCCAGGTTCCAGTATAAATTGGGGAAAGACC
>NW_010159118.1:0-397 GCF_000695765.1 Mesitornis unicolor
GCAGAGGCAGAACAGGTGCCGGGACGCTGTTTGCGCATAGGCAGAACAGACATCGGAGTGCTGTTTGTGCACAGGCTGAACAGACGCTCCCCGCAGCATGGATGCCGAAGCTGCGGCGACGTCACTCGCTGGGATCCTCTCTAAGAGAGGGATAGAGACACCAGCGAAACATTTACGTATTCTCTCTAAGAGAGAAAGAAATTGTTACGATGGTATAGAAGCCAAGGATTTTCACCTGACACAGCATCGGCCCTTTAAGGCGAAAACTTGGACTGAGGGGAAGAAACTCTGGAATGCAGTGACTAAGGGAGGTAAGACAGTATATTTACAGAATCACAGAATCACAGAATCGCTCTAGACGCCTATAAAGCAGAGCGAGAGGTGGCCTGTGCCGCTG
>NW_010159119.1:0-6510 GCF_000695765.1 Mesitornis unicolor
CCCTGGGCAACCTGTTCCAATACTTGACAACCCTTACAATAAATAAATTTCTCCTATTATCCAACCTAAACCTCCCCTAGCACAACTTGAGGACATTACCCCTTGTCCTATCTCTAGCTATGAGGGAGAAGACACCGACCTCCACCTCTCTACAACCTTCTTTCAAGCACTTGTAGAGGGCAATAAGATCTCCCCTCAGTCTCCTTTTCTCCAGACTAAGCAACCCTAGCTCCTTCAGATGCTCCTCATAAGACTTGTGCTCTAAACCCTTCACCAGCTTTGTTGCCCTTCTCTGGACACACTCCAGCATCTAAATGTCCTTCTTGTAGTGAGAAGCCCGAAACACTGTGTTCAAGGTGCAGCCTCACCAGAGCCACGTACAGGGGAAGGGTTGCTTCCCTGCTCCTGTTGGCCACAATAATCCTGAAGGAGACCAGGACGTTATTTGTCTTCTTGGCCACCTGTGCACACTACTGGCTCATGTTCAGCCAGCTGTCAACCAGGACCCCCAGGTCCTTTTCCTCCAGCCTGCTCTCCAGTCGCTCATCTCCAAGACAGTCGCTCATCTCCAAGACAGTCGCTCATCTCCAAGCCTTTAGCATTGCATGGTGGTGGTGTGACCCAAGTGCAGGACATGCCACTTGGCCTTGTTGAAGCTCATGCAATTGGCCTTGGCCCATTGATCCAGCCTATCCAGGTCCCTCTGCAGAGCCTTCCTACCCTCAGGCAGATCAACACTCTCACCCTACTTAGTCATCTGCAAACATACTGAGGGTGTGTTCGATTCCCTCATTCATGTCATTGATAAAGATATTAAATAGAAGTGGCCCCAGTATGGGTTCTGGGGAACACCACTTGTAACTGTTCACTAGCTGGATTTAACTCCATTCACCACAAATATTTGGGCCTGGCCATCCAGCCAGTTTTTAACCCAGCAAAGCGTATGCCCATCCAAGCCATGCCCAGCCAGCTTCTCCAGGAGGAGTCTGTGGGAAATGGTGTCAAAGGCCTTACTAAAGTCCAGGTAGACAACGTCCACAGCCTTTCCCTCATCCACTAAGCAGGACACTTTATCATAAAGGGAGATATGATTAGTCAAGCAGGACCTGCCCTTTCTGAACCCATGCTGACTGGGCCTGAGCACTTGGTTGTCCTGCATGTCCCACGTGATGGCACTCAAGAAGATTTGTTCCATCACCTTCCCTGGCACTGAGGTTAGACTGACAGGTCTGTAGTTCCCCTGGTCCTCCTTCTGGCCTTTCCTGTAGATAGGTGTCACATTTGTAAGTCTTGGACATCACATTTGTGAGCCTAATAATAATGCTAATAACATGTTATGTTAATAATTTTTAAATGGAAACATGGATATGGCTCATACTCAGTTATTGGATGCTACTCACTGAAATGCTAATACAGTGCATTTTTGAAAAATATATATACCTTAAGAAAACAACATAGGGGTTAATCTAACTGATGAATAGTCTGCACGGGTTTACAGGAGGAGGTTTACCTGACTAATATTGAGTTATACCTGGTCTGAAGACTTATTCAACATAAGCAGAAAGCATCCTTTCCAATGCAGACATTCATAGTTCTCTCAGACAGGGATTATGTTAGTTAGAGAATGCTTGAAATTTATTGTTACAGCCTGCCTATTGAAGATCTCTAAATCACAACAATGCTGTCTTTTTTCAGACAGATTTCCTAAGACTCAAAATGATGCTCTTTGTTCAAATGATTATCTTTTAACAGTGAATAATAAGTTGTCTGTAAGCAGATATACTGATTGTCTACATTTTCATGTCAGTTGGATCAATCTAAACCTACTGTGTTTATGCATCACAGCTGCAGTAGATATTTTTTTTTGGTGTCCATCAAAATTGTTCATGATAAAGAAAATCAGACCAAAAAAGTATTTCCTTCAAAAGGTGCTAATATTTTTGCTATTGTCAACACACTGTAGGAAGATGTATCAGTATTTGAGAAAATGCCTGGACCTGATAGAATGCCCTAAGCTGCAACAAATAGCCTACTGCTTATCAGAAGAATGTTGTTTTTATAAGTTTTTAAATATATATTACTTGAAAGTGCAAAACCCCAATTATTTTACAGTAATCTGGGACAAAGTTTCTACTTTGTTTTTAAAAAGTATATCTGGTACCTAATGTGACACTTCCAATTTCATTGTTCTTATTGGTATTCAGCACACTTGCCAAACCTAAGAGAGGAAATAAACATTTTCCTTAAGACCATATTCTTAATAATTATGTTTTCCAGATGGCATTTCCTTTCAACAAACCTGCCTTCGGATAGTAATATATTTTCCTATCATCTCTTTCACATATCTGACTCTGTAAAAGAACCTGGGCTCTTACTTTTTTTTTTAATAGTAGATACTTTTTTCTCCCTCCCGTTTTCTCAAATTCTAGTATTGGACACATCTCTCCCTTTAATAGAAGATCTAACATAAGTTGAAAGACGTGACGTAGATATGCAAACAAAACAGAATTTGTTATTGAATAGACCTATTTTCTGGGCTACGAGTGAAATAATATACCTTATTCTGAATTTCTGCTTTGTCTCTCCTGAAACACCATGTGGCTTATTCTGTGGGTGACTGAAAATTATATTAACACTTCCTCTCATTCCCATTTTTCTTCTCCCTCCATTGAACACATTCAAATAACTCATTATCTAAAAGTTACTGTGCTCACTTAAGGAATAGGAGTGATGTTCTAGAAATCTGTCACAGAAATGAAAAGGTTCGTTTTATCCATTGTGTACAAATTTACAATATTATTATTCTACTAATAGTGAATGGCTATGGAAAGGAGAAAAAAAGTTCAAATACATATAAGAACTTTTGGGGAGGGGGAGAGGAGGATTAATGAAATCTAAGAAATTAAATGTTGAATTAATATAATTAATTATTAAAAAACTTTATCTCTTTATTGACACCCTATATAGCTGAAGAGAGTTAAATGTAACAGCATGTTTGCAGTGAGTATTTCAGTTTCTTAAATTTTGTGTCCAATTCTCAGCTGCATCTTCTGTAACATGTCCCTGGTACATAGGAAACTCTGACAGCTAGTGAAGTAGGCTATACATACTCTAAATATACCCTTCTGCTCAGTAAGTTGAATTGGCCCAAAACGAGAAAGTGAGAAGCTGTGTATCAGTCTGAAAGTCACTGATGTAGCTGTGGTTTTCATTGAGTGCCTAGATTCAGTTTTCTGAGTTTTGCTGCCTCACACTGGGATTACAAGGAACTACTTCACAAAAATCTAGTTGAAAGACTAGAAAAAGCAGTGAGAAGCAAAGTGAAGGTATATGAAAGCCACACATTTTGTAATATTTTCATGTAGTCTCTATAATTCAGCCATATTTCCTCTATACTTATTTGTAGCACAGCCACTCTAAGAGTTTTGCACTTCTTGTGAAGTTGTGCTTTTAACTGTTTATCAGATTTTATTTAGTTCCTAGCTTCATTTCTTTCTTTGCCGTTCCCATTTTCTCTTACACAATGAACACTCATTGTTTGTGTGTCTCAGTAAGCTTTAAACTATTCTATTTTTAAAATTTTAATTTATTTTAGTCATAATTTTCACAGGTTTGGACTCAGTCCTGTAGATCTGTATTCATTCTGAATTGTATGGGTAAGTAGTTTAAATAGATCCAGCACTTCTAATTGCATTTTCTATTTCATTACACTTTGTCATTATCCAAGTATTTTTACATAGGATTGATGGCTTGAAAAACACTGGGATCTTCTGACAATTCAGTAAGGGAATGTTAGGGGATTGGAAGGGACCCCAAAAGATCAGTTTCTGTACAACACAATTCATTTCTTCTCTGTCAAATCATACTTGCTTTCTATTTTGAACTTTCCTGCCTTTCTCAAGTCCAAAGTGTGACATATTGTATAAGTACTGAAAAGATTACATTTGTTAATGGGTAGGTGCTACTATAAAACTAATTGTACTCCTGAAAGTATAGATTTTGAATTTGTCAAAACATTGACAGTATCTTCTCAGTGAGGTACTTCTAGCTAGGTATTTCTCAAGACATATGACCTTAGGTGTATCAGTTTGTTTGTTTTACGGGCTCACATTAGACATCATGCTGTGAACAGAATTGTCCCAATCTTAAGAACTTTTCCACAGGACTCTATCCCAAAAACAGTGCTTGTGCTGCTGTTAAACATACACTTCAATCTGTGTACCACTCATAATCATGGTGACCCACGGTTCTAGGCCCACTTCTGATATGACCTGAACCGTAGCTCAGTCCTTGAATTGTTATGATGGTGGCCAAATTTCTTGACTGCATGAAAGGGCAAAATTGGGAGCTGGAGTTCCAGAAGACTTTTCTCTTTGGTCAAAGCAAGTCTAGCAGAGGCAATAACAGCATATTACTGAGTTACGGGGCTGGATGTTTTCCTGAACAGCTCTCGCAGATTCTATTCATTGTCATCATTCAGAATTCACAGCTAATGCACAAAACACCGTGCTCAAGTGTTCAGTCTGAACAGTTGGTTTCATCAGATTAAATCACAGGTTTTGCTAATGATGAAGTCTAATTGACTGAAGCAAAATCCAGACAGGACTGATGGACAGGTGCTAATGGCATAAAGAAATTAAATACTTGAAAGTTAAGAGAAGGATTGCATCTTTTCCTGTGAGTGAGATCATTACTTTCTGTCAGGTTTGGACTTATCTAATGGGATTTCTCCTCAGTTCTCTGAGGTTTTTACTAAGAGAGACAGTGACCAAGATATGCACCTGTGCTTAAATAGAAGGCCGTAAAATTATTTCCATTTAAAATTTGATAATTTTATTTATATATTTATATTTGGGATTAGAACATCAATATCCTTTATGTAAAGTTTAAATATAAATCAATGTACAGGTGAAAAGTAGTGTAAATGTGGTGGTTCCCTTATTTTACAAAAGTCTCACTCTGAATACCTATCAGTCCTCTGTAATCTTTCTACCAAATGGTGAAATAGGATGGGTAAGAACCCGCTTATTTGTAAGATTATCTTTTAGGGTGTCTTAATTTTAGTATTAAATTGTTGATGAAAATGAGAGGAAGAATGTGTCTGGTTTTCCATAAATTTCTAGATAAGCTTTCTTTTCTCCATCTTTGGTTTAGAAATTGTCTAAAGGTATGGCTTCTATGGATGTATAGATATACTGAAGACAGATTTTTTAAATTTTTTTTTTACCTACTGACATTGTAGAGAGAGTAGTGATTTCAATTGTTAACCCCCTGCAACAAGTTACCTTGATAATCATACTTCTATGGTCTAGATAAATGAAATAAAACATATGCTTCTATTGCATACGTAATGTATTCAGTTTTATCTTCAAAAACCATTTCACTTGTCCTGTTCATCTCACCGATAGACATGATCCTAAGGACAAGTAATGAAAAGACATATTTACACCAAGCTGCAGCCTTTGTGACACCATATAACTATACCACTCTTTGCAAGAGTGCACTCAGAAGCAAGAGTGAAGGCAAACCCACAAGGCAAATTTTTCACACATTTTGATGATTTTACATAGGATGAAAGAATAAGATTTGCTTGTCATTAGCACAGCATAAAAACATGTGAAAACCCCACTTTTCTTTTAAATTCAGTTGATATTTCTTACCATTAAAAAATAAACATGAAGAGGAAAAAAAAAGGAGTAATTATCATGAGAAACTTCCTATTCTTTAGTGCAGGAGTTAATACCTGAACTAAAAGGCTGTTCAAGTCAAGATCTTGGTTGGTCTCTGGAGAGGTACATGTTTAATTCCAGGTACCTAACTACTGCATTGACTGCAGTAGCTAACATTTCCTGTTTTGATATTCTCCAGAATATGAAATCTGAGATTAACAGTTAAATGGAAATTATTTGGTTATATAAACTATAACTGCCTTCAAAATTTGGCTAGCTTAGGCTTTGAGATTTACTGGTAGCACTATACTGTATGAATCCTTTAGTACTAAAGTAATGCAAAACTAGAAATATCTCAAATTCACTATTTATAGTGGTTAATCAGTGCTTTGCCGGTGGTTATGATTGAAATAATAGTTCCTAATATTTTAAATATATATATAATTTTTTTTACTTTTGGGATGTTACTATTAAACTAAGAGTTCTAAAATTAATCTTAAAATTAGAGAAGATCTTGATAAATCTTTGCAATTGGATTATTGCAAACTTCAGTGAAGGAAAGAGTTTAGGTAGAACTTAATTAAAACCTTTATTGTTTATGAAGGCCTTTGTAGCATCTTTGAGTTTGCTCTGCCATTGGTTCCATTGCTTTTCTCCAGTATATCAAGAATACCTTTTCTTGCCAGGTACAGGTGTCTGACCATTGTTACTGAGCATTTTGAACTCCCCACTCAATAGGTGGGGCTTGACTTTCATCCGTAGACTTGCTGGTCAGTTTCTCAGTTACTTGGGTTATAAAATGACAGATATTTGGTGGAGAAGGTGCTTGTCCTCCCTGGGC
>NW_010159119.1:6541-16328 GCF_000695765.1 Mesitornis unicolor
AGACAGCTACCTCTGCAGCACATCCTACATGGAGACTGCCTGAAATCTAATGACTTGGATGCCAAGAAGCCCTATTAGATTTTGCTGCTTCTATGGCTTGCTTTCATCCTCCTCCTGTTTCAAACATATCAGAACAAGCATGTCTCCAATCTTTGTTTTCACTAGCTTCTGTGACAAATTTGGCACTTCACTTTCTTAGATGGTCTTCTTCTATGAATGTATTATAAAACTTTTAAAAACGATGTCTTTATTGTCAGTGAGATATCTTTACGGGAGTGAAGTGGCACAGTCTTAAGGAAGTTTTTTACCTTTTAACAAATTTCCTAGGCTTTTAGTTTGGCCCTTTTGTGCTTTGGAGAAAAGAAAATTATTGTTTTGATGCAAGACAAGTGAGTTTATCAGCTAAGTTCACTCCTCACTCCGACAAATTATGTGATTTTTAAAAAAAATTAAGATTGCATTTAATAAGCCTGTGTATTAACTTTTCATACATTTGTTAAGGATTTAATTTCTCTCTGTTAACTGAACAGGGAAGGGAGCAAAAGTACTATTCTGATTTTCTTCATCATTAATTCACAATGACCTAATACATGGGGAAAGTCAACTCAGGATGGCTATTTAGACCCACCTTGAAATGGATTCAAGTTCATCTTACTCTCTCCTTTATGCAATCCCACTTCTCATCCCAGTGTATTTCTGCTTAGAACATAGGTATCATCTTTCCCAGCAAGCTAAAATAATTTTAGTTTAAAAAACTTAACTCTTATTTGGAACTATACCTCAATTTTTATCACAAGAATAAGCTTTCCAATTTTACTATCTCATACCAGTGGTCCAAAACTTTGTCCTTGTGACTCACAGTGAAGTTTTGAATGCCTCAGCCTTTCCATCGAAACTTAAAATTTACAGATTGATAAACATTTACACTTTCCAGTCACTTGCACAAAATGGTATAATTGGTATTTGAAGTATAACAGTCTAGTCAGGGAAGAATTATTTCTTGATGGCTACTCAGAATACTAATGATGAACTAATAATATAGCCAATGATGACCTTGACTAGGCTTTAAGAAGGGAAAAGACAGGCTAATTGTGCCTGCCCCATACTGTACATATCAGGGAGGATAGTTTCATAGGAATTTTTTCCTCATCACAAATTGGAATTTCAATTAGAAATAGTGTAAAACAGGCCACAAATAATTTGGGAAACAAAGCTGAGAGCTTGCGATGTCTGGTAGAGTGACATAAGTATGCTGCTGTACAAGCATTTTATATAAATATGAATAATATGACCTTGAAAGGGGAAAAAAACCCCACATATGCAGTTGCATTTGAATGCAAGTAAAATACAGCAAGCAAGTTAAAATTCAGAAGATAAAGAAAAAGATAAATACAAGTGAAATGGCAAGAATATTTTGCTGAGTACAAGAGAAGAATGCTTGGCAAAACTATAAACAAGATGATAAGCATCAGAAACAGACTTGGGAGATGGGTAGGTAAGCAGCATAGAAACATTGTGCATGAGGGAAGAGAAGAAGACAAGCCTGCTTCAGTTCAGACTTCTCTTGCTCAAGAGCTCTTAAGTTTGTTAATCTCAGCCTCTGCAGATAAGGCCAGCAAATACAGTATCTATCATTGCTAACTGTGTAACATCAGCTCTTTGGTCTTTGTCCTCACAACTAATTTATATTCTAGGTGCTAAAGGCAAACAATTTTGTAATAAAAGTGAATATGTGTTCATAATGTATAAGAAAGAAACTTTAGCAGGAAATGTGTTGATAATGAACTAATACAGTATATTTTTGGTTTAAAAATCTGAAGTTTATGTGATTTATCAGTTTTCTAAAAGCTCTCATCACACAGAACTGTAATTCCCTTCCTGATAAACACATAAATATGCAAAAAATATATTGTTGCAGAAGATCTGTAGAACAAGCATAAGGTGCCACTAAGCTAAACCTTTTAAATCTTGAGGGTTTTCAGAGAAATTTTTTTCTGAAAGGTTTCTAACAAGTGACCTGGAGAACAGATGACTACAGTCACTAAATGAAAGCTAACTTATGAAGTTTATAAATGGAAGATGCTCACATCTTTTGCCCCTGGGAATCATGCTGGTCATTTAAGTACTTTTTCTGATCTGATAAAATACTAAAGATCATAATTTTGCAGTGTGTTTGTACTGTCTCAAAAATCATGCTGAAATGTTCCATAGCAAGACGGTTCTCAGACATCAAGCTGTCACTGTCATAGCAGTTTTTGACTATATATAGTTGCCTATTACTAACAAATAGAGACAATGTAAAGTTTACAGTCTACAGTGCTTCCACAAACTTTCTTGGATGACAGAGATAAAAAGACAGCTATGAGGTTGTCCTTAGCTTTTTTTTCCTGCAGGCACTTTTGAGAGAAGCCACCTCCATTCTCTCATTTGTGTAAAACAAAAGTCTATCTTCCTCGCTTCTGTGTATCGCTTTGAAACAGCTTCTAAAATAATTTGAATGGTTTGAAACTGTGAGAAGGAAACACGAGAGGAGTGTCTCTTCTGTGGGGGATGGTGGCAACGGTGGTGATGAGTAAGAGAGCAAGAGAGCTGGTGCAGAGCTCTTTCTGGATCTCAGTAAGGAAAGTCCAACAAATGGCTTAATTAAGTAACTGATTTAATAAGACAGAATGAGAAGCAAAATCTAGATAGCAAGAAAGTCTAGCATCTCTTCTGATACTTGGCACCCTACATTCGTGCAGCATCTTTTTGAGCCTGGATAGATTTTTTCCCACGGTGCTGTGGAGAGCAGATGCTGTCCGTGCGGAGAAGCCCTCCCCTTTGGTCATTTGACCTATCATGTAATATCTTCACAAAAAGAAAAATAATATGAGAACTCATGAGAGACTCATGAGAACTTCCTGCTGCAGGGTCAGATAAAGGCAAGGCCAGGCAGGTGGTGTAATCGCAGGTACCAAGTGGGAGCTGCCTGCAGACTCCTTGGTTAAAATGAGTGGCTGTATTTGTCCTGCAGCCAAGAGACTTTGCAGCACAGCCCAGCCTGAAGCTAGGCTGGACAGGCAGCACAGTGCAGGTCTGTTCCTGCTCAGGTTGGCTGTTGTTGTGTGGATCACTGAGTCCTAAAAGTGCAACCATTTCTGAGTCAGAATCAATATGCTGTTTGAGTGGAATAATAGAAAAGATTGACTTCCATGAATATACATTTAAATTTATTAAAGGTCCAAAATAAGAAGAAAAGACATGAGTGTCTTAAGCTCAATTTAAGCAGAAAACACAAACTCTTTCAGTGCATATATTTTCTCTACAAATCGGAAATTGCTTTGGACAGAAAACGGGTATTAAAATATCATGGCCTGGGTGGCGACAGTTCTGGGCATAATCAGTAGAAGGACTTAAGGTACTTAAGTTTCTACTATCTTGTAATAGGAGGTGCTAAGCTGTCTAAGAGGCTCAGTCCTGCAAGTGTACTAGCAGCATTCATAGCGCCAGCTTCAGCACAAAGCACAGAAGATTTAGAAATTCAGAAACAAGGAGAGGAGGAAACTAATTCAAGAATACTAGCACTTTTCCTTTCTGCTATTTTTTTAAGTCATTGATCTCTAACAAAATATTACATGACAATAAAGTAGCTGGTTTCAGTGTGTACCTCTAAGGCAGTCATATTAGTCTGATGGAGAAAATATTTTTCAGTCTGTATTTTCTTCAACTTTATCCATTGGGTGGCGTAGGCATCCTCCTGCTTCATATTCTGTGAATGTTACAAATCCTAGTCAGAGGTATTCAAAGGTGTACCTAACATTGTGTTTGTCAGACAGGTAAGAGTTTTCTCCCTATATTTCAAGCTACATAATGGAAGCCAAATCTTAAAGCAAAACTGTATAACTGTGTTAGCTGTAGCTATGCTGTGCTGGAGCTGGAAATCCCTGGTGGGAGGATAAAAATGATAATACAGCTTTTGGAGTGAAGCTGATTTGTGCCTGGCTAGTGTGGAAGTGGACAATATGGTCTTGGGATAACCAGAGACATAGATTCTTTTGAAGTCAGTGTGTTTATTTACACTGTTTACACGATTTTAACTATCCACACCAGGTTTATATAGTACCCACATATTTTACCTCCATTTGTAAGGTGGCATGTATCTGTAGAGGAAAGAAATCAGTCCCATTATATAGGATTACCTCAAGCCCTTTATCAAGCCCTAGAAACCAAGTTGAGGTAACAGTGCACTGCAGCTGAAAGAGGCCTTTTATTATATTTTCTTTCTTCTCCTTAGCATCCTATACCGATGGGCCTCTCCTTTTTGTTAGATCAGGAACTTACCAAACATGTTGAGTATTTAGAGTACTAAACTCATTTAAATTGCAGTAGCCCTTTTTTTTGTCTCCTTTTTTTTTTTTTTGTGGCTTGCTTAACTTTATGTCCTTTTAGTGAATTAAATTCCCTTACAGAGGGCTTTGATAAGGGCACACAAATAAGGACAAAGTAAGCAGTGGAAGCATATAATGAGGTATTAAGATTGGAGATGGAGCAGAAGGATAGTTTATCACTGCCAAGAGGAACAGATCTTCCTGTGTTGGTTCACTGGATCTGGTGAAACTATATTTTTCAAAGTTATGAGAATAACTTTTGCTGATGAATGTCTTGAAAACAATTATTCAGTGAACAGAGCTGGACAGTGCAGAATAAGATTCACCTATTAAGTACATATTGAATGTCAGAACTGCCCAAGTTGAGGGCAGCTCCTATAGTGTTCCGAAAATATAAATCTGGAGGCCATTTCAAGGTATCTACAGGTCGTATCTTCTGTACTGAACAAGCTTAAATATAACTGCCATAACTGTCATGTATCTTCTTCTTTAAGTAATGTGAACATGTTTGTGAGTGGCCTGCACAGAGAGGCATTTCTTACACGTACTAATTCCTTTGAGTTAATCTCAAGATTTTCAGTGTAAATGGTGGTACTTAGGCATTTAAATAGGTGTCCTGGTTTTTCTGTAAGTTTTGAATGCTTATGAGGTCTGATTTTCTATTAAAAACATCTCTCTTTCTTCAAATACAACAACAGAAAATAAATTTTCACCCTGCCTCTGGACTTTACTTTATTACTGGCTCTAGACTTAGGTGTAGAAAGTATCATTTACTATCTCTTCTCTACAACCAGCAATGACTGAAGCTTTCTTCTTGTCTCCACAGCCTGACAGATTGATCCATTTAAATTGACACAAAGATCAGCATGTTCTTCACCCTTACTCTATTAATCTATGCTTCACTTGTCTCAACGTCTGGAAAGCTGTTCTGAGTTCTCAGAATGTCTCAATCAGGCACTGCTGAAATTGTGAACAGCAGCCACCACTGATCTTACAAATTCATACAGTGTGGTTTATTGTCGGACTTTGAAAAACAAATTGTTTTGCAGATGCTAAAGGTCTCATAGTATTTAATGGGACCACTCACTGAGTTGTCCCACAGTCCTCGGCTATAACTCTCTCATGTCTCTGAGTATAGTTTTCAATGCATCAGCTAATGCCCAGACTGTTTAGAGGTGGCTGAATGTCACTGATGATGTATGGGCTTATGCATAGCTACCAAGGACCTACAGCTCCTTTTAAGGAGTAAAGTAAGGAGTTTTATAAATATGAAATGTTAGTAGTGACTGTTGCTTTCAGTTTGCATACAGATAAGCCTAACTGTTTTCAATGGATCTGTAGATGTGCCCATCTTATTACACATCTTTAAATTAAAAGAAAAGGAGAGGTGGGAAAATCTTGGTAAACTAGTTTACAGAATACAGAAATAAGCAATTCTTTTATAATTACATGGTACATTTATAATTACATGTAAAAAGGACCTTTTTACGATTTCTCCAGTGCAATTTATCATGTAATTTTCAGAATGTAAATAACCATATCATTAAAGTGATTACATTGCTATTGTCAAAATAAACATTAAAACCTTTTTTCCTGATTACTCTTAAGACTTTTTCTGAAAGGACTAATGCAAACAAATAATAATAACATAAAAAACCTGCTATCAAAACCTGAAGCAAATTACACAGGAATTATGTGCAACTTAAAGAGAGTAGACAAAAATGAATTGGTTCATGTCTGTTTGCTCATGTACCAGAATATATTTGTGAAGTGCATTATAATCCGAATTTTTTTTTCTCTCCAGTGTGTGTGGAATCAGTGTCATTCGTCTGAGTGAGTGTCCTTTTGCAGGAAGGATTGATTTCATCACATCTGACTATCAAATTGGAGGTCTCTTTTTTTTTGTGAAAACCCCTCAGATATAAATAAACAGATGTAAAATAGGTACATGTATTTTGGGTGGATCATATTGTGATTTCTAAAGGGCTTGACTTTTTGTTACTTTTATTAACAGTGAAAAATTATTTGGCATCTTTCATGGTTTAGTTACCTGATAAGGTTGGAGCTCTCTCAATTTAGCAGACACCATAACTCAAAATGGTGGTAACAAAGCACTATGACTGTGCTATGACTGTTGAATTTGAGCAGTTAGCATTTTGAATAATGTTTAAAGGCTCACTGAGTTAACAAAGACTGTTTCTGACTATCCAAACATCAGGAAAGAATAATACTATGACTTATATTATAAGAAACAGGTGGATGGATTCTTCTCTTTTACTGGTTTTTAAAACAAATCAGAAAGATAAATTATTCTGTGGATTTCTTTAACACTTAAAAAGTGCATTTATGTTAAGAAACTTGCATAGATACTGTGCTGTGTAATTACCTTGCCATTCCTGTTGCTGTACATGCATTACCTCTCTTCCTCCACAGTAGTTCTTTCCCAAAACTGGATTCTCTATTAGCCTTGCAGTGTTCCCATTGCTACTTTGTTACTCTGGTTTCCTTGTGACTCTTAGGACAAATTTCCTCTTTCCTCTTCTGACAGGAGGCTGCCCTGCTCCGCTTTCTGCCAGTGACAGCATCTCACGCTGTCACAGTCTAACTGCAGAGCTTTCTGCTGCATGACATTCTCAAGGTTTGAAACTGTCACTTCAGCCTCGGTGGAGTATGCTGCTAATTTTAAATCTTTCTGCCTTCTCTTTAGGCAAAGAAATGCTCAAGTAGCTCTTTTAAAGGTAGATTGTCACTGCACACAGTGGTAGATGTAATATTAGTAATTATCCTTTAGGAATTAGTCTAGTAAAACAGGGGAAAATCTATACTCTTGTCTGCCCTCACTGGAGGCTTTAAATACGCAGAGGATTATCTTCATCTTCCTTTTCTGAAGATTTAGCAGCTAGGTTTAATTAATCTTTGAATTTGAAACTAAAATGAGCTCAGAAACCTCTCAGTTCAAACTTCTGTGCCTGGTTTTATGAGGAATAGTAGCATACTAAAAGAAAAGCAGAGACATTGTACTGTTTAGGTAGCTGTGCAGCAGTTAAGCTTATATGTGGAACAAAATGTTCTTTAGACTGTTTTTTAAGAAAGTGAGGCTTAGAAAAATAATATGTTCATATAATTCCTCCCTATAAATTTTGAATCTCTGGCTAATTTCAAAGGACTTTGATGGAAGCATAGCAATCCTAATTAACTGAGTTCCTGCAGGCTTTCTAAAAATAGGGGATGGAAGGAAAATGAAGGAAATCAGTACCACCACTGCAAGTCTAACAGATAACTGACCACACAGCTGGCTAAAATCCATCATCATGGTAATACTTGTCCAAAACTTTATGGAATTTAGCCTTAGAGTTGGCTGCTGCTTGCCCAGCCATTAGATAGGTGTTTTAAGCCACAGAGAAGTCCATCAGGGTCTGGAATTCACAGGGCAACTGGAGGCAGAACCTGGAAATATTATACATATATGAACATGAATCCAAATCTCCCCAGGCTTTATTTCTGCAGTCTGTGGAGTGACAATATGTGGTACGAATTTGCAGCATTTACTGGATTTCATGAATATATACTGTGTTTTGAGATTTCCTGGGTGTTTTTTTTTCTGGTAAAAGCATGTGCTTTCTGATGTTATGATTTGTCATTGACTCCAAAGTCAACTGGATTTTTTGCTCTCTCTTGTGTTTTGCATAGACACTTCAGAGCTGTTTCAGCTGAAAGTCAGTCTTCTCTTTCTGTATTAAAAAAAAAACAGTATCCAAAGTGTCTTACTGTTGCTGGATGCCAAACCTAAAGACACACTCATTATCCAGTTAAATTCTGCCCTTTTCAACAGAGAAGGTCTTGGCCATATTTAGTAAAAAGACAAGGTAGTAATGCACTTATGAACTAACACCTAAAACAACTGTTTGGAAATGAGTCTGTTCTGTACACTTTCTTTCCCTTAAACAATTTTTTAAAACACTGTTAAGTTAAAGGAAGAACTGTTGTTTGACAGAAAAGCAAAAGATTAAACTACAAATTACTCTCACCAGGTGAGGTAATATTTATTATGTTCATACTGAATATAATCGTATTGACAGATGTTACTTTTCTTTTTCTGTTCTTCAGAAGCAGAGGAAGAAATAACATTGTGCCACTAGATACAAGATTTAAATTATATTCCTGATTCTGTATAGATTTGCTATATTTTTACTCTATTTTCTTAATCATTCTGGAAAATTTGTCCACATTGCATGCATGATTGGCAGTCTTATGACTATAGTATGAATTGGGGTCTTGTTTACTAAATCATTACTCTGCCACATTTAATTACATTTTTCTGTGCAAGTAGCCAGTCTGAAATGAAGTATGACTTACCTTAATCAGAAAGGATTCTAGATCTAAAGACTTTACTATCACATATAAGTACAAATAACAATGAGGTCTTTCCTTGTATGTTTTTTCAAAGTGTGTTTTTGAGGGAAACAGATAAATATTTCTGCTGTTGTAGAAATTACTCATAGTTCTGTTAGTCAGTTAGATTTCTCTATAAACACACTGATATTTCCCTACGGAAACTGATAAGCATCATTAAGGAGTCAATTTCTTTTATATGGGGAGGAAGAAAATAAAATTATTTCTCCTAATTGACATTAAGCACTAGCTTACTATGATAGTCCTAGAGCCACAATGAGCTTTTGATTGATTTGTTTATCTAATATATATTAAGATATCAGATGACAGCAAGCTGTACAATATAAGTTGCATTTAAAGTATTTTAAAAAGATTTTATTCTCTACTTACCTTGCTGCATGTAAGTATTTTACTGTGATTCATTGTAAATGAAGTAAAATGTGCCTGATGTATTGCTGCATACCTAACCTGTCATGATCTTATAAAAAAAGTCATTAAACATTTCAGTGAATTACATCTGAGTAACCTGGCAAATCCTAAATTATTGACGCTTTTTATCAGGTTCTGAAAAATATTGTTACTGATCCTGCTGTTTGCAGGAGTAAGAAGGCTGTGCAGAAGCACAGATAGAGATGCTGGTTTCTTCCATTCAGTGAAGGGGACAAGACAGGGAGCCAGAAAGCTTGGGGTGCATCTCCTGAAAAGCCAAAGAACGTGATATTCTTCAACAGCTGTTTTCAGGTTAATAAAAAACGTCCCAAGCTCTGTAGCAGGTTTTTTTTCGGTGAGCAAGACTCACTCAGCCTTCAACAGTCCTGTATGGCCAGTACGGAAGCCTGATGGAGTATGGAGATTAACGGTGGACTATCATGGCCTGAATGAAGTGACACCACCTATGAGTGCTGCTGTGCCAGACATGCTGGAATTACAGTATGAGCTAGAGTCCAAGGCAGCTACATGGTATGCCACAATCGATATGGTTAACGCATTTTTCTCCATTCCTTCAGCAGCAGAATGCAGGCCCCAAT
>NW_010159120.1:0-627 GCF_000695765.1 Mesitornis unicolor
CTAATTTAAACATTATTTAGCCGTTTAACTCGTGTAAAAGACTTATTTATAAAGCGGTGCCATAACGTAGGAGTTAGGATTTCTCCTTGATCCCGTGGCAGCAATGGAGATCTGAAGTGGACGAGAGGAGACAAGTGTTCCACGCCCTGGAGGATGAGCTGCAGAGGGCCAAGATGATCAGCGACCAGATGTTCAAAATGCACAAGGAACGTGACCTGGACTTCGACTGGCACAAGGAGAAGGTTGATCAGTTGGCTGAGAGGTGGCAGAACGTTCACTCTCAGATTGAAAACAGGTTTGTGCCGCTTTCTGTTACCATCTCTTCATGCTTCCTGCTCTGTTTTGTGTTGTTTCTGAGGAAAAGTAATGAGGAATGAATGTTAAAATAGGTTAGAGTAGTTTTCTGAGCTGTGCAATGTGCTGGGATGGAGGATTCTTCCCTTTCCTGTGCAGTTGATATCGTTGTCTTGCTTTTCCACAGTAAATGGCTGTGACTGTTGAGCACCAAAACATTAATGAGAGAGAGGAACTTTAGGCACAACTTCCTGAGACACCCTAGAGAGAAATGGTCTTTTCTCTGCCAAAAAAGCCTGCAGAAATGCTTGCAGTCTGTGGACGTCCCATCTG
>NW_010159121.1:0-1513 GCF_000695765.1 Mesitornis unicolor
TTCCCAAGTGCAGGACCCAGCATTTGGCCAAGAAGAATCATAGAATCACAGAATCAAAGAATAGTTTGGGTTGGAAGGGGCCTCCAAAGCCCATCTAGTCCAACCCTTTTGCAATAAGCAGGGACATCTTCAACTAGATCAGGTTGCTCAGAGCGCCATCCAGCCTGACACTGTATGTTTCACAGATAGGGCATCAACAAACCCCCATGGATAACCTGTTCCAGTGTGTCATCATCTTCAAATCGAAAAATTTCTTCCTTATATCTAGTCTGAATCAGACTCTTCCAGTTTAAAACTATTACCCTCCGTCCCATTGCAATAGGCCTTTCTACTGCTTGGACGCAAATAGGACCCTCTCCAATAGGGCTGTTATCTGTACCGAGGACTCCAGAGATGGATGCAGTACTTCAGGAGAGGTCTCACCAGAGTGGAGTAGAGGGGTAGAATAACCTCCCTCACCCTGCTGGCCACATTGTTTGATGCAGCTCAGGATACAGTTGGCCTTCTGAGCTGTGAGTGCACATTGGCAGGTCATGTCCAGCTTTTCATCCACCAGTACCTGCAACTCCTTTTCTGCAGGTATGCTCTCTATCACATGAGCACCAGACTGTTTTGATACTGGGGGCTGCCCTAATCCACGTGCAGGACCTCGCACTTGGCTCTGGTGAACTCATGAGTTGACCCTGTTCCCTCATGAGGTTCACATGGGTCCACTTCTCCAGCTTGTCCAGGTCCCTTTGGATGGCATCCTGTTCCTCTGGCATGTCAACCAGGCATGGCACCTGTCAGTTTGGCATTGTCTGCAAACTTGCTGAGGGTGCACTCAATCTCACCGTCTATATGATTGATGAAGAAATTAAACAGCACTGATCCAAATACGGACCCCTTGAGGACACCACTTGTTACCAATCTCCATCTGGAAATTAAGCCATTGACCACTGAAGAGCAGGGAGGACTTACTAAAATTCAGTTTCATGTTTGAAAAGAGAGAGATTTAGAAAAAGCTCATCTGCTAATCCAGTCCTAAAACTTGCTTGCATTACCTGTGCTTTATTACACACTACAGACTAAGGGCTGCATACAATCCACTCAGAAATCTGTCCTGCATGAAGCATGTGGCCAGGCCCTCAATATTGTTTTCTATCACATACTCAAACAATGTGCATTTTTGCTGATCTACTTTCCCTGAAATCCTTGCATGCCATAAGTGACCATAATGCACAGTTAGGAAAACCTCAGGCATAACTTTTGGGGTTTTTTTTCCTTTTTACCAAAACTCCTGAAATGCATTCATTCCACAAGATGATACAGCAAAGATACAGGCAAATCACACAGAGTGAAGGCATTTATCCTGGACTAACTCGGCTCACCACAGGTGAGCTCAGTTACATACACAAGGATGTAATATATACAAACAAAAAGATACATAAAGCAACAAGATTGCTCATATCCAGAAATATCTGCATCTACTGTAAGCAAAGGCAGCCAGGCTACCACTGTTCTATCAGCAGGA
>NW_010159121.1:1544-5625 GCF_000695765.1 Mesitornis unicolor
TATAATTCAGTAATTTTTTTTTTAATAAAATCACAGCAATTAGTTTTGAGAGAAACCGCCTGCTTACAGGTGTGTGTTTACATAGGTTCTTCCTGCTCAGCCAACAGTTTACATTGCTACCTCTGTACTAAATTGTAACCACCAACAGCTTGCCATGATGCAAGGTAAAAGTTGTTGAGTTTATTGCACTTTGTCAAAGGGTGAAAATGGAAAAAAAGACTAGCCATTGCAAAGAACTATGACCAGATAGATGATCCCTCTTTGCCACACAGAGAAAGACAACACTGTTTCTCTTCCAACACTTTTTAAATTACTTTTTAACAGTCAGAGATCACACTAGAAGTTAAATACCAGTAAATTTTACACTATTACATTAAAACATACACATACGATTACATACCCTAGTCCAATAAGTAAGAAACTACAAGAAAATTGTTTTAATTTAATAACTTTTGAATTCAACTACAAATTCAATTTTGTTTTTAAATTCATTTCTACAGGAGGCTGCAATACTCAAAAGTATTTACTTACAGATTTAACCCTAAGGTTCTACCAGACATGCTAAGGCACACATTAGCATCAGTTCTTAACCTTATTTTAATAATACAACTTATTAGAAACAGATTATACTATTTGATTGACCACTAATATAAACCCAACATACTTAAAATTAAATGGGAATACAGCAAAAATGTATCTAACATATACACACAAACCCTGATAAAGGGCTTTTCTGCTTTCCCTCCCGCAGAAAACAAAAGGCAGAAAAGGTAAAAAATGAAGTTTATGTTTTAAAGATTTATTTCAAATTTCACCCAGAAAAAGACTTTCCGTATTCAATAGTAGTGATACATTGCTTTCCAAAAATATCAACTTGAATGATATTTGTCCTAAAAGCTACGACAAAGTAATTATTATTGGCAAGATGCACTTAATTCATGAGCTCTTACTGCAATTACAGAACACTGATCAAAATAAGGCAAGGATAATCTGTCATCATGCTCAAGTTTTCAGGGCACACAAATTTCACTAGTGAACAGCAGCACGGGATGGGTCATCTTAACTAATTGCCATTGGACATACTACATATTTCTTCACATTCAGTAACATATATGGATAAATGTTATTCAACAACTGTCAGCTTTAACTCACAGCAGCAAGTGAAGGCTTAAGAATTACTGCAACTCTCTATGAGCACCCAAAATCTTTCAGTCTGAGTTTATAAGCTTTGATTGGTTTCTTTTCATTATAAAGAAGGTTGTTATTAAAAACAAATGTGCAGTTTTTCTTAAAATAGAACACTATTGCTAACTTATGGCAGAAAAACTTGTTTCATTATTAACTGAAAGTGATGACTGTTAGACCATTGATTTAAGCTACTTTTTACAGAAAAGAAAAACAGAAAAAGATCTCTTCTATAGTATTTTAGGGAAATTTTTAAAATGTTAATTTATTTCAGAAGCTTCTTTCTTGAAATGAGGAGTCTCACCATTTAGGTTGAAACGTAAACATGAAATACAGAAGCAGACCATGTATTGAAAGGTGTACCTTACAATATGAGCTATTCCATCAGAATCAACAATTTACAGGACACAAGACTAATACCGTAATTAAAGCATGGACTCAAAGGAGGCCTTAGCTGCCTGAAGCAGCATCCCAAAATACAGAACTGGATCTGGCAGTACTCCTCATGTGCTTGCTGCCTTGTATCTGCGAAGCAATAAATCCACGGCTGCCTCATTCTGAGATAAGAATGTGACATCTGCCTGGAGTTTCTGCCCTGTATACCCTGCCTCAGACCCCATCAGAATGTACTCTCTCGACAAGGCTCTGTGCAACACTATGCTACTCTGCCCTCACATTGGAGAGGAGGAAAAGAGTGACGAGGACTGCATTGCTGTCCTTTCACACAGAATATTAGGAGCTGGAGGGGACCTCAAAAGATCATCCAGTCCAACCCCCCTGCCAGAGGAGGATCACCTAGACCAGGTCACACAGGAACACGTCCAGGCAGGTTTTGGACGTCTCCAGAGAAGGAGACTCCACAACCTCTCTGGGCAGTCTTCATCCTTATACATTAACTCAGGAGTTACTGTTACTATCTGCCCATGATACAAGAGGAAAAGATAGACAAGAGTGTAACGACTAATGCAAAGAACTGAAAGGAGTATTTATATTATATTTACAAGCTGGCTTCATCAACTACATTCTGGTAATATCCTGCTCCGGCAGGGGGATTGGACTAGATGATCTTTTGAGGTCCCTTCCAATCCCTAACGTTCTGTGATTCTGTGATTCTGTAATATCAACTATTTTCAAATACTGCAAGTATACCAAAAAACCCCAACAGTTTTGTAATATACTCAGCTGAATATGCAACTTAAAAGAATCATAATTTTACCAAGTATCCTTTTAGAATGCATTTGGATTTAATGCTTCTTCCTATAAAGAATGGTTCCTGTTTTATCATTATAATAATGCAAGCCTATACTAATTCTTCCTAATTAATCTAACATAAATTTTAGATACAGAACTAGGCAGAGAGTCAAGGGCAGTACAAAGTACTTTTTCTATTTCTGTGGCATAGAGCATCACTGCTTACTCTTATGCTCTTCTTGCTACTGACAACACAGCCAGCAAAACAGATGAGTTCCTCTTCATATTTTGATCTATTTTAACCCCTGAATTAATTAAGACTAAACAAAACAACACACTTGGAACATATTAAGTTTGAAATAATAAGTAACTATAGATAACTACTATCTTTAAATGCCTGGTTTAGAAAACAAATTTCAGTTCTCAATATAAATTCTCTCTGATTCCCACTAACTCACAATATAATTAAGTACAGTTTCAATATATTATTATAGTGAACAAGGTTATCAGCTCATCCTAATTTGTTTGTTGCAAAATGCAAATAAAATCATAAAAACAAATCTTCTGCTTATAAAATACTGTCTCCCCCCAAAAAGACAACATTTATTACCAAAATATGTTTAGTCTGGATTGGCAAAACATTGCTTTCAAAACTACGCATCTTTTATCAAACAGGATGTATATATAACTTGATAATCATTTAGTTTTTTTATTTTTTTTAAATACATACTTATTTGCAGTCAGCGTCATTATATTAAAAATTATGTAATGAGAACCATACACCTGGAATATTGTATATGGGACAATTAAGTTTTATTCAGCATATTTTTTAAAATACAAGAAAAAAAAATTCTGAAAGTTAAAAATAATATCCTGACCATCCTTCTTTATTCATAATACTGATTCATAATGACTGATAAGTCCACATGCTAAGAAATACATATCAAACATTTTTATTTAGTGTCATCTGAGTACAAAGGAAGAAAAATATTTCAATGTAAATGCAAAATAGGTCTACGGTTTATTGGTCTAGTCATTGAAGCTTTCCTCTTCATGTAAGGAATGTATGAATCAAATATTTATCCTTTCTGTGACAGAAGCAGCATATTTCCATTCTCTATTATGCGGAGAAAAACACAACTATTCAACAGCTTTATTCTTCACTCCAACAGAACAAATCTCATTGTCATTTAAAATCTTTCTGTAAAGAAATTACTCTTTATTTTCACTACACCTATGCAACTCGATCTTACGCATTCCCATTAAAATTATATGCTCTGGCATATTTATCTGTTTACCACAACTTCAAGGCTTCTAAAGAGGCTGGAAGGTTATTTTGCAGTGTACATTCACATAACAACTGCTTTCTGCTGACACTATTTCCCTCTAAAATTGATCCAGAAGAGCATTGGTTATGTACAGAAATAAATGAGGTCTTGTTCACTATCCTAGTTTGAGCTAAATAGAACTAATTTTCTATTTACTGATTTTACTTTTCAGCTCAGTCTCTTTTAAGTGACTGAACTTGCTGAAAACTGGCAGCATGTTTCTCCCAAACAGCGCTGCTAGAAGATATGCTCAAGGTCAGTTGTCTCATCATGGGTGCTGTGTCTGCACCTACGGGGGGGAAGCGGATCCAAAACTGACCAACGAGGTATTCCATCCCACATACGTCATACTCGGTATAAAAACCGAGAGATCACAA
>NW_010159121.1:6121-6451 GCF_000695765.1 Mesitornis unicolor
GGCTCCCAACATGGGGCCACGGTGCACGAGATCTTATCAGTTTGTCTGAGTAGTTCGAATTCCGGCTCGCTCAGTTAAGGTAGCATCAGGCTCTTTGCTTTGAGATTCTCAAGAAACGGTTGGAAAACTAAAACGGACAGATTAAATCATGTCGTTGATAAACACGATATTATATCGTGTCTTCTTAATGGTTTGCTCTGAGTTAGGTGACAGAATGCTGCCCTACGTGCCACACACGCTGTATTATTTCATACTTGTTGCTTGTGCCTATCTTCTGTATTTTCGTTACGGGCGATGGTTGAGAGCTCTGCATTTTCTCTGCTGTCTGAC
>NW_010159122.1:0-12766 GCF_000695765.1 Mesitornis unicolor
CTGCAGAGCCTTCCTACCCTCAGCAGATCCATACTCCCTCCCAACTCAGTGTCATCTCCAGACTTGCTGAGGGAGCACTCAATCCCCCCTCAAGGTGAAATCTGCCCGTTCTTCATGTCATTAACTCATCAGCTGCTCTATAATTTGCTACCTTCTGCAGGGTTTGCTGTCCTGTCCAGGAGTTTCTCGTGGTCTGTTTAGTTAGCTAACTCAGGCTGGGGCTTGGTCATCTGTCTGCAAACCTTAAAACCCAGCAGGGATGGGATTGGCAGGGGTCAATCAGCCTGGCTTGAGAAGAGGTGATCCAGTTTGCTGGTTCGGGTTTTCTGGCCGGGCTGAAGCCAGGCAAAGGCTCATCCAGCATCCACACACAGACTGTCTGGGGCACTGAGAATTAACCCTGTGCTGTGGCAGGCTGCCCTGCAAGCTTGTTCAGGTGAGGGAAATCTTGCCAGCGGATGATGACCTGCATGGAGGGGGATAACCTAGAAGATGAGAATCCTGGATGGGGCTGAGACTTTGGGGCATTTGGAGGAGGAAGCAAGGATGCCTTCCCTGAGCCACACGTGTCCGTGGGCACGGTGCTGGTGTCGTGCCTGGTGCAGTGCCAACATTGCCATGTTCGGGAACCGGAGGAGGCAGATGAGGACCTTTCTGCAGGGCCCTGAGCCAAGGAAGGACATGAACACAACGGAGCGTGTTGCTTTACGTGCTTCGTATGTAGGCTGTGGCAGTAGCGGAGTGGGAATGGCGTCCTGCCCGTGGAAGAGATGAGCATTGCTAGAATTTGACAGCAGCGAGTGGAGGTGCGTTGTCAAATGGCAAGGCATCGTGCATGGGGCAGAAAAGAGCATGCAAGATCAGATGAGCACTTGTGAAGAAGTCAGGGTTTGGGGTCCTTTCATCATTGAATCATTGAGGTTGGAAGAGACCTCCAAGATCCAGTCCAGCATCAACCCAACCCCACCATGGCCATGAACCACGTCCCCAATGCCACATCCACACGGTTTAAGAACCCCTGGAGGGATGGGGACTCCCCCACTGCCCTGGGCAGCCCCTGCCAGGCCCTGAGAACCCTTTCCACTTGAACCCCCAGCTCCCTCATTGCTCCCCAGCATTCGGCTGCTCCAGAGCCCTCTCCAGCTCCCTTGCCCTTCTCTGCCCACGCTCCAGCCCCTCCATGTCCTTTTTGGGACTGAATGCCCCCCAAATAGGAATAGCCCCTGTCTGTGGCTGGGGGCAGCAGGCTCCTGCAGTGCAGGGAGGCATCAGGAGAGCAGGGCTGTGGCTTGTGCAGATGAGGGCGACATGGCTGGGAGCGAAGCCTGCACTCACCAAACCCAGCAGGGGATCTCAGCCTTGCCCAACGAGCTGGACACCTCATTTCCTTCCTCTTGTAGAGCGCTGCAGGCTTTGATGAGATGGCAGCTCCCACCTCCTCGTATGAGAAAACAAGGCCCCTGGAAGCAGGTGAGACAGCGGGACCAGCCCCTGGGCTCTGGGGGAAGCTGTGGGGCTCATTGTGGCAGGGATGAGCTGTGCTGGGGTGTGGATTTAATCTGTAATGAGGGGCAGGAGAAGGTGGCTGAGGTTTCTCCTGGGTGGCGGGAGGGAGCCATTGGGCAGCCTCGATCGGCTCTCGTCTGCACAGGAGCCTCCAGCGGCACCGGCAGCTTGCGGTCACGGTTCGAGAACCTGGCGAAGTCGGCGGAGGAGGAGAGCAGGAGGCAGGCGGAGGAGCAGCGGCTGAGGCAGCAGGCTCGGCGCAAGGTGAGCCACGGCCGTTTTGCCATCTCCTCCACGGCTTTCGAGGCCGTGCAGGTCCACGTCCTTCTCCCTGAACTCTACAGTCACCTCTTGCCTAAACTGCAGCTGCCAGGGCCTGCCTTGAGCTCCACGGCTGTCTGTGGATGTTCCCTGTTCTGGCTCACAGACCAGGACGTGCCTGCACCCAGCCATGTGCTGGCCTGGACTCCTCCTTTAGCGCAGTCACATCTCCCCATCCAGGGTTTTCCAAACTGGAGATTGCACCCAAACCCTCACATTTATGAGACCCCCTTCTGCATCGGGCTGTTTCTGCATTCAGTGTGCAGATGAGGTTTTACTGAGGTTTACTGAGTAAAGCGCTCCCCGACACGCTCCCTCCTTGAGGCTGCTTTCTGCAGACCCCGCGGCTGTTACAGGCCTGCCTGTGTCCAGGGAGGTTTATGGGAGCTGGAACAGATTTCAACTTGAATTTTCTGAATCACAGAATCCGAGAACATGAGGAGTGGGAAGGGACCTGGAAAGCTCCCCCAGTGCAACCCCTGCCAGAGCAGGATCACCAGAGCAGTCACACAGGAACACCTCAGGGCTTTGGGGGTCTCCACACAAGGAGACTCCACAACCTCTCTGGGCAGCCTGGGCCATGCTCTGCACCCTCACACTCACAAACTTTGGCCTCATCTTCAGCTTGAACCTCCTGTGCTCCAGCTTGGGACCATTGCCCCTTGTCCTGCCATTGGACATCCCAGAGCAGAGCCTGGCTCCTTCCTCCTGACACTGCCCTTTCCCAATGGATCCCCAGCAATGAGGGCACCCCTCAGGCTCCTCTGCTCCAAGCTCAAGAGCCCCAGCTCCCTCAGCCGCTCCTCAGCAGGAGATGCTCCCCAGTGGTCACTTCTCCAAGTGATAGCGCTTGGATGGTGAGGAAACATGGCAAGGCCACTGTGTCACCATGGCTGCCGGATCCACACCTCATCTCTGTGGCCCTGCTGGACTCTTTCAAGCAGTTCCTGTCCTTCTGGAGCTGAGGGCCCAGCACTGGACACAAGATTGCAGCTGTGGTGTGAGCAGGGCAGAGCAGAGGGGGAGCAGAACCTCTCTCGAATTGGGAATGGGAACAGACATTGCTCTCAACCTCATTCAAAGACTGAGGGGATCCGATGACTTGTCTCTAGCAGGAAATCCCACAGAGACAGAAGGACCCCACAGAGGCAGCCCCTGGTGCTGTGCCTGCAAGGGAGCCCGGCAGTGCTGAACGGGACAGATCTGCGCCTCCGGGAGAGCAGGTACCAAGGGCTGGGAGAGCAGGAGGGGCTGTGCTTTACAGGGAGCCCTGTGGGGAGAAGGAGGGCACAGCCACATTGTGGGAGAGGCTCTGGAAGGAGTGAGGGGGGATGTGTTGGGATGGTGATGGCTGCACAGCACCTTACACCATGAGGTGGGCTCTTGGAGTGGGTCAGTGCAGTGAGCTGTAGCTAAGTCTGTGAGAGGTTCAGGTACGTGAGCCTTGAGGGTCGTCACAGCAACCCCGGCTGCGTTCGGCGCAGACCGAATGGCCGAGCTGTTTCCCCGTTGTGCAGAGGATGTGCAGGGGGTTCCCTAGTGCTGGGTGCTGTGCAGTGCTGGGTGCTGTGCAGTCTCGGGAGAGCTGCCTGCAGTGGATGCTTTGCAGGTGACTTTCCCGTCACCTTCTCACCTCATGGCAGGAGGCAGAAAGAGAGGATGAAGAAACACCACCCACCTTGCCACCAAGGCCAGCAGCTCTGGATGAAGAGCTGTGCCAGACCCCCAGCCAGGATCAGCCCATCTACAGCGAAAGTTTGGATGTCGGAGACTATGAGGAGCTGCTGGAGCCCTCTGACTACTATGACGGGACCAGTGGAGGTGCTGACTATGAGGAGGTGCCAGCACCCTTGGGAAAGCCGGATGCAGTCTATGACCATGGAGGAGATGGAGCTGAGGACTATGAGGAGATCCTACCTGGGGAGCCTTGCCACAGCCAGCCCCGCCTGGGTGAGTACTGATGGAAGAGCCCATGTCTTGGGGCGCTTGTGTCTGTGCTTGAGGCTGTTCGCCCACCTCCCTGGATGTATGAGACAGGTTCCAGAGAGAATTTGTCTCCTGAAGTTTACTGTGGTCAGGTCAGTGGCCCATGATGATGGAGACTTCATCATCGCTCACCGCCTTGCCCAGCTCCAAGGTGCGGGATCAGCTGCATGGGACATGGGACCAGGGTATCTCTGCTGGAGCAGGGCTCAGGCAGGAGGACCAGGGGGCTGCCATGGTGCTGGAGAGGCTGGACCTGGACTGATGCCCCTTGCCTTTGTGTGCTGTTTCCTTGGCTGCACTGAGGCCCGTTGCTCAAACTGCTGGCGCCCATCAGACCTGATCTGGTGGTGTCTCCTGGCTGTGGGGAGCGCAGGGTGGTCTTTCCCCAAGCACATAAGCAAACTGCAGGGGCTGCTGTTAACGTTCCCGGTGTAGCTGTGCTGGTACTGGATATGGTACGTGTGGAGGCTGGAGTTGTGTCCAGCCCTTTTCTAGAGAGAGCATCAGGACCCTGCCTCTCTCCTTGCAGAATGGGAGAGAAGTCATACGGTTGACAGGGTCGCAATCACGATGAGAAATCTTATCTACACAGTAGCAGATAAGCAGGTGCTTCGTTATTGCAGCGCTGGGGAGGCACAGGGGACACCTCCTCTGTTTGTGCTCCCGAGTCCACACATTTTCACAGCCCATTTATACATCTTTATCAAAGCAATATTACAAGATTATACAAGTATGCATGAAATATCCGCTTTTTAATTTGCCCTTTACGTGGGCTGGTTCCTCTCCACCATGCCATATAAGACATTGCATTATTTCAAAAGCTTACCCCTATGTAATTTCGACATGGAGAGAGAAGAGAAGCCATGGCCTCCTCTCACGATTGTCTGACCACAGCTATTATCCTGCATGCTGTTATTTAATTCTTATCACAACCATTCTTCTCTTGAACATGGTACTTATACAAACAAATACTTATTCTAACTACTTAATCATCAACCTGCTTTAATTACCTTGCTCGGTCAAAGTGTTCTTCTAACTCTACAGCTTAAACAAATACCTGCCCATTTTAACCAACCCCAATTTCCCATGACTGCCACAATGCCCTGCTCTGAGCCGTGGCACCGCTGTCCCCGTTGATAGGGTTTGCTGTGGTTCACCCCAGGGCACAGCGGGGTGGAGGGTGGCACTGGCCAGGTCTCTGTCGCTGCTTTCAGCCCCTTTCTCATCTGTTCTGCAGGGGACACGGACAACGTTTACGAGGTGGAGAGCGCTGGGACCTGTGCCGTGGCTCTCTATGATTACCAAGGAGGTGGGTCTGCCGTCCAGGCTGTGGGAGAGGCACTGGGAGCTGGCTGGGGAGGTGCAATGGGGAGGTGGTGGTTTACACCATCAGCAGTGGTGAAAAGATTTCGGCTCGGTGGTTTAGATGTCTTCCTCTTGGACAGCAATGTGAGACCTGACTTGGGAGCACTGCAGCTTCATCTGTTATCTGTGAAGTCGTGCTCCTTCTCTGCTTTATCTGTGCTGTTCGGCGGGGGTTGGGCGAGATGAACTCTGAGGATGAGGAGAATCCTCGTTCTGTGTTCTCCTGTGGTGGGAGGAGGGATGTAAACCCAGCTCTCCGTGGTGGTACCTTTGCATTCTAGCTGTCTTTTCTGAACCGTTTCTGCAGATGGAGACGACGAGATTTCCTTTGATCCCGACGACACAATCACACACATCGAGATGGTGGATGAAGGCTGGTGGCGGGGGCAGTGCCGGGGCAAAGTGGGGCTCTTCCCAGCGAATTACGTGAAGCTTCTGCAGTGAAACCAGCATTGCCCAAGCTGCTTCCTTCCAAACCTTTGCCTGTCTCTGCTTCAGCCTTTTGCCCGTTTATGAGCTTGATGTGTCCACATGCAAGGAGCAAACTGAGGGACCATTTTCGCCTGTGCCCAGGAGGACTTTGGTTCCCATCCACTTCCAGATGGGAAAGGAGATGGTGTAAGAGCACGTTCGTGCAGTATCAGGTCTCTTTTCTACCCATGCTGTCCCACGTGTCAACCAGCAAGCTTGCGGGAGACGCGCGTCCGCTCCTGGTCCCAGCAGGGAAGTTCTCAGAAAAGAAACACCAACTGTGATCCAGTCAAGGCAGAAGGGATGCGAGCTATGGGACCTTCTTAGGTTCTCATCCTGCCCAGGGCTCAAAGAAAAAGAGCACGGTGAAGGCCAAACTCGCCCTTGTTCCCAGGAAGGGTTTCCACTTGCAGGATGTGTTTGCAGCACGGGGTAGAAAAACACGACCCTGGTCTCTGCAGGTTCCAGGCTGGGGGCTGGGAGTGTTTGTCCATGGCAGTGGACACTGCTGGCTTTGCTGCGCACAGACAGAGGCTCGGCTGCGGTGAGCGGTGCCGTTAAACCTCAGTGAAAGCACAGAACCGCCTTGCTAAGGCGGGAGGTTGCTCACTTGGCTTTCCTGTGCGTGCCAAGGTGTGTCATTTCTGGGGTAAACCTTGAGGAGGGAATTGTGCAAAACCAGGTTATTTTCTGAGGAAAAAAAAATCTATCTTGGAGCAAGAGAAAAGTATTAAAAGGATGTGTTAATAACTGTCTTGGTCCTCATCCAGACAGCCCACTAGAGGGATGTTTTGCTAGGGAAATCCTTTCGATCTAGCAAATGAATCAGAGCAAGTGCTGCTTGATGCAGGCACTAGGATGTTTTTGAGAGACCTCAGTTTTTCCCATTAACTGCTCTGGCTGTATAAATACCCATACGGATGTAGGTGGGCAGGCAGAGCAGTCCCACAGCTCATCCCCAAGGGCTGCAGTGAGCGGTGCTGTCAGTGCTGGGGGGTCCTGTGCTTTGTTTGCCCTTGCAGCGTTGGTTTGGGTGCCTGTGCTCGATGTAGAGCGGCAGTAGAACAGGTAACGCCTTCTAGGCCTTAGCAGGACTCTAGTTCAATCTCTGCAGGTTTAATTAACAAAGGAGTGAATCACTTGTTAAAGGGTGTGCTGGTTAGAGCCTCCTGATCCAAAGAATGTTGTTGCTATCTACGATATCCTGACACAGTTTGGTTGCATAGCCCAAAGGTCAGTAAGCTCTGTAATGGCCCTGCTGGGCAGAGTTCCTGTCAGCAGGGCCTGTCTCTGCTGTGCTGTGCTCTCCTCCATGGCTGTAGCAATAAACCGCTGCTGTTCTGCCCGATGAAATCGCATCCCGGTTATTTGTTACTCGGTGACGCACGTCCCCGCGGCTGCCGCAGGCTCGGTTCCTCACCAAGGGAAAAGGGCCCCCGATCCCGGCCCTTCTCCATCGGGGAAAAGGCTGAGCAGGTGGGAAGCGGGACAAGAGGAACATTTTTAAATGGTTATGTTTAAAGCAGCGTGCGGTGAGAATCCAAAGCAAACCGAAGCCCTCCCTTGAGCCAGCGTGTTCGAGGCTGGGTGCTCACCGCGCCGCCGTGGGAGTTGGTTGGTGTTCCTCCGTGGTACACGGGTACCATCGGTAAATGGGGGTGCGTGGGGTATCGCGGCGTGAGAGGCTGGGCCCCCTTCGGGGAGGCTGCCCCCCTGTCGGGGTGCTGCAGCCGTGGGAAAACTGGGGTTGGTTAAAATGGGCAGGTGTTTGTTTAAGCTGTAGAGTCAAAAGAACACTTGGACCAAGCAAGGTAATTAAAGTAGGTTGATGATGAAGCAGTTAGGGTAAGTATTTGTTTGTATAAGTACCATGTTCAAGAGAAGAATGGTTGTGATAAGAATTAAATAACAGCATGCAGGATAATAGCTGTGGTCAGACAATCGTGAGAGGAGGCCATGGCTTTTCTTCTCTCTCCATGTCGAAATTATATAGGGGCAAGCTTTTGAAATAATGCAATGTCTTATATGGCATGGTGGTGAGGAACCAACCCAGGTAAAGGGCAAATTAAAAGGCCGTCATCTTATGCAAGCTTGTATGATTTCTCTTTGTTAAAGATGTATAAATGGGCTGTGAAAATGTGTGGTCTTGGGAGCACAAACAGAGGAGGTGTCCCCTGTGCCTCCCCAGCGCTGCAATAAAGAAGTGCCTGCTTATCTGCTACTGCGTAGATAAGATTTCTCATCGTGATTGCGACCCCATCAACAGGGGTGTGGGGTCCCGCTGTGACAGAGCTCGGGGCAGCTCAGGGGTTGGTCCTGGACCATCCTGCACTGGATGGGTGGGACAGCATCCCTGCTCATTGCGTGGTGCTGGGAAACATCACAGTCTGTGTCGGTCACGGGAAAGACACCGCGTGACTCACGTTAGAAATGGTCAGTTCTAATGGAAATGTTCTGGTTTGGAGTTTTGGTTGGTTTTGGGGTTTTGTTTGTCTGAAATGACCGTCCCGCTGTCTCTCCCAGCGCACTCTCTCATGTTCGTATCACTAATGAAGGTGTCAAGCAGGAGAGGGCCCAGGACAGAGACCGGCGATGCTCTGCGTGTCCCTGGCCTCCCGGTAGTGACCTGTTCACCACCGCTCCCCAAGCAGCAGATCCAGGCAGTTTTACCCCCGACTCTCACTGCTGCTGCTGCTTTGACGCACTTCTCATGCTGCATTTGCTGGCTTCCAGAGGCCACATCTGGCTCAGGAGCCCAGTGGTTTGCTCATGGCAATGTCTCTCCCTGCTGGCTGCAAGGGGCTTGTGTCTGGTTTTCCCCTCTGGTTTTGGGAACTGCTGAAGTTTTGGTGGTACTAAAACCGTACTGTGTACTGCAGATGTTACCCAAAGAGTAGTTAGAACAGGTTTAGGACGGATCAAGCTCGCGTGTTCTCTTTTTTCCCTCCAAACATCTCTTTAAAAAGAATCTGCATGGGCAACGTTCTGTACGATTTTAACTACCACAGCTGTAACACTCAGAGCCGTTTGACAGAGACGATGCTGTTTTACTGTGGTATCAACGCAGCCAAGCGTCCCTGTAACCCGATAGACTGCACAGTATGAGAAATGTTTGTATCCATGTGTGCTGACTGACTTCAGCCAGGAGGAAGCTGCTTAAGGATGACAGGGTTGATCTGGGACCCACTTGGCTGCCTCTGCCTTGCGAGACAGAGGCACAGATAAGGTCAGAAGTGAATTAATAGGTAAGAAGTCAATTAATAGGCAAGAAGTGAATGAATCGCCCTGCTCAGACCAACTTGACCAGCCAGGCCTTGTGAACACAGAGGCGCAGGAACCTGACGGGTGAGACGACTCCATGCAGACACAGCTGAAGTGACCACTGCTCAGACCACTGCGAGACCGTTCCTCACGCTCATTGAGCGTGCACAATTACTGTGCAGATATTTTAATTAGTTACGGGGAATGTAGTGAATATGTAAACTTTCTATGTCGTGGATACGTATGTGTAAGGCACTTATAAGTTACTGCCAACTGCTAATACTTGCAGTATTCACTTTATGAAATTATTTAGGTTGCTCCCAGCGCTGAATTAAAGAAGGTCTTGCTGTGTAACCCCTACAGACTGGGCTTAGGAAGTTATTGAGCCGATATTTCGGTAACAGCCTGAGCTCCCAGTTCCCAGCCCATACTGGGGCAGGTCCTGTGGAGCTCACAGAGGCTGGGGTTGGAGCTCTGGACACACGAGGAGAGCACGAAGCTGCTTTGTTTTTTTGGAGAAGGCAACAGGGAGACCTTGTTGTGGTCTGCAGCTGCCAACGGGAGCGGGGAGACGATGGAGATGGCCTCTTCTCATGGCTGCATGGGGACAAGAGAGGCACCATCCGTAACAGGAGGAAACCTCAGTGGACATTGGGGAAAACCCTTCAAGTACCGGACCAGGTTTGAGGCCACGGGCTCTGGAGATGCCCAGCGCCCACCTGGCCACAGCCCAGGCAACAAGGGTCACATCTGCATGATCCAGCTATAAACCAGGCCAAGGCTGACCCCATCTTCTTGTGTTTGCTGTGGGCAAAGAGCACGAGCAAACTCACCACCGCGTTCACACAATGAAGTGACTCCTTACGCTGTGGTGTCACCCCTGCATCACAGGGGTTTGGGGCAGGTACAGCTCCTGCACTGCTGGAAACTGGGAAGCGGGGTCCTGGCACCAGCCCCAGCGTTTGGTCATGGCCGAATTGTACTCAGCAGGGGACGCAGGGAGCCTCTCCCATTACCACTGAGCAGCACTTCGGCCCAATGATGGCTCCATGGTAGTTCCTGGGCAGCCACAGCAGCTGCTGCCCTCTCCCCATCCCCATCCCTCCTCTCCCTATGGGCAGCTCCATCTCCCACTGCACAGAGCCCTCCGAGGCTTCCCACCCCTTCCTTGCCTGACTTGGGCATCAGCTCTGCCCCGGGGGCCAATCAGTGCACTTTGAGTAGAGGGCTGAAGTTTGACAGAGAAGTTTTCCTGTTTACAGCTTCTCTGCTTGGTGCCCACTCCCCACAGGCTTCTCTTCGCAGAGAAAACACCACAAGGGCTGCAGTGCCGATTACTAAAAGCCGAGAGCACCTCCCTTCCTCACCTTACGTGAGTTTGTGGGACACATAAACAAGGCACAGAGCGGGCTATTAAAAGTCTGAGGCGGTAACTTCGAAGCTGCTGTAATGGACCGCACCGCAACGCAGGAGTAGAACGAGACGTGGAGCAAGAATATCTTTGCTCTGTGCAACTCCCCTTCTTTGCAATGTTCACGGTCTAGACAAAAAAAAACACACAAAGCTGTTCGAGTACTGAAAGGAGAAAAAGGTAAATACTTTATCAGTGCTTTCGCAGTCAATGTGAAGTCTCTGAATGACAGTGAATTGTGGAAAACACGGGTTACTGCCTGAATTCCTGCTCTGACACCGTATCCACACCACACACCCACACCACACCACAGCCATGTCAGAGGTGCAATGGCTCATATCCCTGGCTTTTCCTGGGAGCTACAGGACCCTGGTCCACCTGAGGAGTGGGTGCACAGGGAGATACAGCTCCGTGTTTGGTGCAAGACTCACAAGGAGTCACGGGGAAAAGACAATGACAATGGACACAAAGTGTGCTGGGGAGATCCCCATTGAACCCAGGAGAAGATTTTACCATGAGATCAATGAGACATGGGAATAATCTATGAATGAGACATGGGAATAATCCATCAATGAGACATGGGAATAATCCATCAATGAGACATGGGAATAATCCATCAATGAGACATGGGAATAATCTATCAATGAGATATTGGAATAATCTATGAATGAGACATGGGAATAATCCATCAATGAGAGATGGGAATAATCCATCAATGAGACATGGGAATAATCTATCAATGAGACATGGGAATAATCCATCAATGAGACATGGGAATAATCTATCAATGAGATATTGGAATAATCTATGAATGAGACATGGGAATAATCCATCAATGAGACATGGGAATAATCCATCAATGAGACATGGGAACAATCTATCAATGAGAAATGGGAATAATCCATCAATGAGACATGGGAATAATCCATCAATGAGAGACTGGGAATAATCCATCAATGAGACATGGGAATAATCCATCAATGAGAAATGGGAATAATCTATCGATTAGAAATTGGAATAACCTATCAATGAGAAATGGGAATAATCCATCAATGAGGTATTGGAATGATCTATCAATGAGACATGGGAATAGTCTATCAATGAGAGATGGGAACAGTCTATCAATGGGAAATGGGAATAATCTATCAATGAGACATGGGAATAATCCATCAATGAGACATGGGAATAATCCATCAATGAGAAATTGGAATAATCTATTGATTAGAAATTGGAATAATCTGTCTATGAGGTATTGGAATAATCTATCAATGAGAGATGGGAATAATCCATCAATCAGAAATTGCAATAATCCATCAATCAGACACTGAACAATCCCCAGGGAAGTGGTGAATTCCCCTGCACTGCTCAGTTTGAAGTCAGCTTGACAGGGGCTGACTGCTCTCATTTAAACGATGCTGTTACCTCCAGAGCTTGGATCGGATGGTCCCTGGGGTCCCTTCCGCCTGGGATGCTGGGATCCACCCCATGACTGATGTGACCAGCTCACGGCTGCACATCTGGAGCGGGCACAGCAGCTGCTGCAGCAAACGCACATTGGCTGGGGCCAAGCTGGGCACCTGGAGAGACCTCACAACGTGGAGCTGGGCCAGAGCTTTTCACAGATGACCACGAGATGGAGGAGTTCAGAGACCCGAGAGAGGCAAAATGCGCAAGAGCCCGAGCACACCAACGTGCCTTAATGTCCCTGTCCTCCCCTGGGACCTACACACACCCTCTGGGCCCAAGTTTCACTCCAGCTCAGCCCTGGAGCTTAATCTCTGCTAGCAGGGGCAAAAAAATCTCAGCTCAAGGCATTTAATTTCATTTATTGCCAATTAACAGAAACTTTTAATTCAGACATCAAGGAAAAAAAAAAAACCAAGATGACAAATAATTAAAGAAACAGAGAAACACCTTTCCTCCCCTTTCCCAGGCTCAGCTTCAGCCCAACACATTTTCTCCCCACCTCTCGGTCTCAGCTCTTGCTGTCCCTGCACATTATGCCCAGCTCCCCCCAAATCTTTGGGGAGGTGACCAACAGACAGCAGGTTGGGGTCAGGGTGCTGTGCTTTCTTCTGCCACTCATTGCTCTTACTCTTGTTCCGCTCTTTCCTTCTTACGTGCTCAGGGGCCCACCCAGGGGCTGCAGGTCCCCAGCTGCTCCAGTGCGGGTCCTCCACCAGCTGCAGTCCCTCAGAGGTCCCTGCTCTGCACAGCTCTCCCCTGGGCTGCAGCTTCTTCAGGGAGAAATCAGCCACCGGGAGTTGAATGAGGAGAAATGCAAAGCCCTGCACCCGGGCAGGAATAATTCCATGTGCTCAACTGGGGGAGGCCAAGCAGCTTAGCAAGGAAGTACCTGGGTGTCGTGATGGGAAACAAATAAGTGATGGCCAATCAGCTAACCACGAGCCAAACAGCTAACCACGAGCCAATGAGCTAACCACG